>NW_010533840.1:199518-200062 GCF_000687285.1 Phaethon lepturus
GCGGTTCATCTTAATGGTATTCACAGGGCATGTGAAGGACAACCAAGGGATCAGGCCCAGCCAGCATGGGTTCATGAAAGGCAGGTCCTGCTTGACCAACCTGATCTCCTTCTATGACCAGGTGACCCGCCTAGTGGATGAGGGAAAGACTGTGGACGTTGTCTACCTGGACTTTAGTAAAGCCTTTGGCAGCGTCTCCCACAGCATTCTCCTGGAGAAATTGGCGGCTCGTGGCTTAGACAGGTTTACTCTTCGCTGGGTAAAGAACTGGCTGGATGGCCGAGCCCAGAGAGTTGTGGTGAACGGCGTTAAATCCGGCTGGCAGCCGGTCACAAGCGGTGTTCCCCAGGGCTCGGTTCTGGGGCTGGTCTTATTCAATATCTTTATTGATGATCTGGATGAGGGGATCGAGTGCTCCCTCAGTAGGGGAGCAGGTGACACCAAGTTGGGTGGGAGTGTTGATCTGCTGGAGGGTAGGAGGGCTCTGCAGAGAGATCTGGACCAAGGGCCAAAATCAGCTGTATGAGGTTTAATAAGGCCAAGT
>NW_010533841.1:0-1429 GCF_000687285.1 Phaethon lepturus
GAGGCGCGGGGGCTGGGGGGATAACGGCCTAAGGGGGGATCCCGGGGGTCGAGGGTATCGCAGGGGCCGGCTCCGGGGGTTGTCGGTCCCAGGCAGCCTCCAGTCCCTGCAGCGCACTCGGCCCCGGCCTACCCGGCCGCCACCAGAGTCCTCCGGTTGCTAGGCAACCCAAACGGAGGGCGGGGCCTCTCCCGACAGCCTTCCCCGGCCCGTGCGGCCCTCACACCTCAGCGTCGCCACTCGCTTGATGGGCAGCTCCGCTGTCCAATGAGAAGCTCCGCGGCGGCGAGCAGCAATGAGGGGGATGGACGCCATCTTGCAGGCGGAGGCCGCGGGCGTAGGGAGAAGAGCAGCGGGGAGCAGCGAGGCGGGGAAGAGGGCGCGTCTGTGGCGAGGGAAGGCTGCTGCTCTGTTTTTCTAATAGCTTTATAGTAGAGAAGAGGCATCTCGAGCCGTGTGTGCTCAGAGCAGCCTTCTCTTGGGGTCCCCTGGCAATGCATTCGTAGGAGTCTTAAAAATAAGCTGGAAAATAGACTTTATACCCCCCAAACCAGGTCTCCCAGGCCATGGTCAGTCGTAAAACAGCAAAAAAGAAGTAGGGGGAGTGTGTCAATGAGTCGGTGCCCAGGAGCCCTGAGGGGTGTGGGGAAGGGCATTGGGAGGGAATGGGCGGCAGAGCCGGGCAGGCACCCACAGGGCGGGTCGGGAAGCCTTCGCAGTGGGGCCCCGGTGAGGAGAGCTTGGGGAAGGACAGAGGTGAAACACCCTCTGAGGGTGCTGCGTGTTCACATACCTCGGGCAGGCTGGGGTTATGGACGTGTAGACCATGTTGCAGTGCTAATTCAGGCAGAACATAGAGTCTGACGGGGATTTGAAATGCCAGAACACCTGCAATCAAGAAACCCTGGCTTTAGTATTAAAGATGACTGATTTTATAGGGCTCTGCAGTTAGGGCCATAAAAATGCTAATAAACTCCAGCTGATTAAAATGCTGATGCTGCACATGCCAAATTAGTCAGTTACCTGATTGAAAGAAACCCAAACTTAAGAAATTTAAACTCAATATAACATCAAAGTCTTATTAAGCAGACATCTTTATTGCAGCGCTGGATGCCTGGGAGATATCTCCTCCTAACATGGGTGCACTGAAACAAAAGTTCATCCTTTATAAAGACATGAATATTCACACCTTTTCCAAGAAATCACCGCCTCCTTGCTTATCTATTACATTTACATAATGCTGGCATTGCAAAATTACACTATGCATGAGCGGGGGTCTCGGGTGGTCATCAGGGGTCGTTTGGGGAGTTAGCCCCCTACTCCTTTTTCCCTTTTGTGGTCACGGGTCTCTTGAGGATAATTTCTTCTCCTTGGATGTTTGCCCCTTCTGTTGTCCAGCCAAGCGGTTCCTTCTTATCATCCTTGTTAG
>NW_010533841.1:1897-2344 GCF_000687285.1 Phaethon lepturus
GTTGAAACCTTGTAATTGTTTAAATCCTTGTTTCATACCCAGGAATTAGCGACGTCTGCAAAGCCCCTGTTGGCCCTTGAAGGCTGGGCACGAGCCCTGCCCTCTCCCTGCTGCGTGGTCGCCCAGAAGGTCGCATTCGGGGAGAGGAGGGCTTTGCTTTCCAGGAGGAAATTTGGCAAAATGCCAAACACCAGGCTCGGCACCAGGCTCCTGGTGACGCCAGCTCTGTCCTTGGGGGCAGGAGCAGGCATGGAGCGGTCACATGGCGGCTGTGGCACCCGCGGGCAGCCTCGTCCCAGTTCTCAGCCAGCCCGGCACCACGCAGCCTTTCCTTGTGTGAGCAGCCCCACGTATTTCTGTGCTTAACGCGTCTGAGCCC
Organism: Phaethon lepturus; assembly: GCF_000687285.1. NCBI lineage: Eukaryota > Metazoa > Chordata > Aves > Phaethontiformes > Phaethontidae > Phaethon > Phaethon lepturus. Next base: position 2,277 of record NW_010533841.1, read on the forward strand.
GTGAATAAATCTCCAGCACTGGGGACTGTGCCCACTGGTCCAGCGCGTCACTGGTTATTAATTATTTC
>NW_010533841.1:2390-12658 GCF_000687285.1 Phaethon lepturus
AAACTAGGGTCTGATGATGGGAGATGTGGTGGGACTACCTGGGCCAGAGTTTTAAGGCCTCGGATGGGTGAGGATGGATGAGAGGACACTGGTGGAGGGGCCAAGCCTGCCCAGGTCTGCTGCCTGCCTGTGGAGAGCAAGATCGTGGGTCTGGCAGAGATGCAGGAGGAGGGCAGAGCTGCGGAGGGCAAGGTGGGAGCAGGCCTGCGTCGGCTCTGGGGTGTCAGGCTGGACATATCTGGCTCATTACCTGGCCAGGGAAGAAGTGCCTCACACGTGGGCCACCTCCCACCCTCAGCAGCCAAAGGGTCTGGTGTGAGGATAAGTCTGGGTTTGGGTCAAAAATGCTGCAGCCACCAGCACAAACCCTAAGCTGGGCCATACCCAGCCTGATGTGGGTAGAAGTGGTGGCTCTAACTGCAAGTCTGGAACAGGCTGAACCTCAGCCTCCAGCAAAAGCACAGAGCTGTCCATAAACACCTTCTTGTGCTCTAATTTGGTAGATGGGATCTTGTCATCATGCTGGATCCCGAGCCAGCAGATCTGTGGTTTCTTGGCTGCAGGGAGTGAGCAGAAGACACGTGACATAACCACAGCGGGGCCGTAAGATAACAAAAGCCATGTTCCCTCGGTTAGATGTTTCCCCCAGTGCACGTGGCAGTCATCACAGCACAGAGAAGCAGCCCTGGAGACATGGAGAGCTGCTGTTCTTCCTGACAGGAACTTCAGGGCTGAACCCTGACCCCCGTGAAAGGCTGCCACTTGCCTTGAAGACATTTTGGCAATTAAATCTGTCTTGAAAAGCATGTCTCTCTCTTTCCAAAGCTGAAGAACGCCTTCATTGCTTGATTTGAAATGGGCCACTGCTCTCCAAGAAATGCAGACTTGGGCTTCCTTACAGCCATGACCTGGAGATGGGATCAACTGCCTAGTGAGTGTCACCAGAGTCCCCTGTGCGCACACCCTGCCCGAAGGTACAGAAGGGTCCTTGGGATGTACGGGGAGAGCGGATGGGAAGGGTGGAGCGGTGGGTCACATCCAGACCTCCTCTCAAGTAGGGAAGACCCGTGAAGCACTGCAGCTCCCTCCTGGTTTTGGGTAGTTAAGAGACACCTCAGTCTTGCAGGCGGAGATGGGGGAATGACACATGCCCAGAGCAGCCTGACTCGTCCTGCAGCTTCACACGCTGCTCTAGGCCAGCAGCAGCTCTTCTGCCAGGAAGGAAATCAGGTTGATTTGGGAGCTGGATAAAACGTCACCAAACCTGCGTCAATCCTGCCTCATCCAGGATGTAGAAAAACCTCACATCCATCCTGAAACAATTTGCTGCATCCAAACCCACCAGCCTGCATCATTGCCCTGAGCCAGAGGTGCCCAAGAATCCAAGCTCTGTGGGCAGGGGGGTGGGGTGGGGCACGTCTGAGCAGGGAAGGGAGAGCTGAGAGACCCTGCTTGAGACAGCGCAGACACGCTGTCCCCACTTTTCGAGTCTGGCTGTGTTCAGACACAAAGGCCTTGTGACTAAACAGCTGAACATCAAAGTCCTCCCTTCTCCTCCTGTCTGAACCACTCTCCAGATGCTGGATCCCTCTCTGCTGCAACAAAGCGAAGCAAACCTCAGCTCATGGGAGCAGCCAGGCTCGGCCGATCAGCTTGGAAGGCCGTGATCTACCCCGGCTCAGGTTTGGCCAAATAATTTCCCAGTTCCTGCTGCCACGCACCCATGCGTGGGACCAGGGACAGCAGGGAGGGAGATGGATTACCCCAGTTAAAACTGATTGTGAAATGATGGCAAAAGAGCAGAAGCACACAACGATGTCTTGCTGCAGGCTACAGTACCCCAACCTGGTGTCTCTGTAGGGACAGTCCCCTTTGGCCACCGTCCTTGCTCTGGCTGCAGCCAAAGCGCAGCTACAGAGTGGGCACAAACTGATTTGCGAATGCGATGGAAAGCCTCCTCTCCTGCTCCTCTGCACACCAGGAGCTCTGAAGCCATGAACCCCTGCAGTGCCCTCAGCGCCGCGCTCTGCGGCTGAGCCGGAGCAGGCTGTGTCTGGAGCCACGCAAGCACCTCGCAGGCTGCCACCACCCTGGCAGAGAGCTCTGCGTGAGGAGAGCCTCACGGGAGCCAGTTTGTGCTGGCTGCTGTGCTGCACCAAGCCTTGCATCGCGCTCTGCCGCGAACGTGGGGCTCTGGCACCACACCAAGCCCCGGGGGAATCTGTGGGGCCGACTGATCCCTGACCACGGCCCGGCTGCAGCTTCGGCTTGTGTTCACTCGTTCCCAGGTCTTGCCATCAGCAGGATGACGTGTTCCTCATCCGTACTGTGAGCAGGTGGGAAGGAGTCCGCACTTCCCCCCGCCCTCAGAGCCTGTCAGAAAGGCTCAGGCAGGACTCTGGGAATATCATTAAAAATAACAACGTCGGGCCCTTTTCTCGGTGCTTATTTCCTGGCAGAGGGAGAGGGAACATATCATCACTGTCACCATCACTGGAAGTGTTCAAAAAACGTGTGGACGTGGCATTTTGGGACATGGTTTAGTGGCCATAGTGGTGTTGGGTTGATGGTTGGGCTTGATGATCTTAGAGGTTTTTTCCAACCTTAATGATTCTATGATGCTATGATTGTATGATTCTCTGATTCTACCATCACTCTTGCAACATGCGGGATCATCTATGACCTTCATCCCCTGGTTCCCTCGCCAGCTAATGTAGGGTTGAATGTAGGTTAGCTAAAGTATGACAGGGCTTCCCAAGCACCACTTTGAGGATAATAGTTCCTGTTTCTGTGGTGACCCCCAGGCAGATGGGCCCAGAGCAGTCTTTCGTTGCGCACAGGGCATGAGACTTGTCACACTGAGGGACACCAGTGGGATGAAGCGGTGGAGCTGCTTGTCCAGGCATGGCAGCACAGTGAAACTGGGTGAGCTGGAGAGGAGACGTGTTCAGCCTCTGGGGGAGTTTAAACAGAAAGCAAATTGTGAGGAGTGGTGATTTCATTGCAGTAGGACTGGGGAGGACTGCTGGAGGGCAATGGGGACAGCAGGAGCAGGCAGGGAGGTATCGCTGGCCCTGTGGCTACATGCTTTGCCCACTGCTCTCCAGAGCCAGGCGGGGAGCGGCTGATCCCACCAGCCCACAGCTGGCAAAGACCATGGATGTGTGTCCTGGGGTTTGCTGACTGCCCCACACCTTCTCACCATACACGAGGGGGCTGGTTCCACAAGGGATCCCAGTGCTTTCCAGCCTTTCCGCGCTGCCTGTCACAGGGTCTTCCTTCAGGAGCGGTGCTCATCTGCCTCCACAGCCCCAGCGCTGCCTGGTCCTGCACGGCCGGCAGCGGCTCCAGGGCAAGGTCCTGCTGACTCTGCCTCTCTGCCTCTCTCCAGGAGAAGACAGGACACCCAGCCCTGCCTAGGGGAGATGCTGTGGAACAGTCCACATGCTGCTACCTGCAGAACAAGGAACTTTGACTCTTTTGCCTCCTCCATGGCTTGAGGCAGGTAGACAACTCTGGTGCAGGAGTCATCTCAAAGGAGCAGCAGTATCTGCTGCTGCTGGGAACCCATGCAGACAGCAGGCAGCAGCTAACATTTTTCTTCTCAGGCTGTTTCCTACCAGCCTCTTGCAGCTGTGGAGGATAATAATGATGCAGCATGCATATAAAACAAACCCAGTGAAGCTGCAGTGCTGGCTCAGGAGAGGTGTGCAGGAGCTGCTATTTCTTTTCAACTGCACGTTCATCTTGGGGGTTTACAAAGCTTGTTCCAGGTCAGTGCAAGCTCCTGTGATTTAGCGTTCAGTGAACAGACACTGTTAATATTATATTTGTGGTCCAAGCTTGAGCACGTGAGCAGGCAAGGGAGCTGCCTAAGCCAAACGCAGGCAGTACTGCCCTGTGATGAGGCTGAACCGAACCACTCTCACCTGCCCGTCACGCTGGCTGTACTAGGTCTTGCCTGCATGGGGCTACAGGCAAGAGTGACCTGCCCCTTTCAGCGCTGCCCGAGGGCATCTGTGAGCACTCCACAGTGTGCCGAACCCAGGATGTATCATCAGCTCCTCTCCTTGGAGCCTCTTAAGTGAGGAAAGGGCGCAGATCTCAGCCCAGACCATGTCTGCTTGCTTCTGCATGCCGAGATCGGAGCTGCAGGGAGGGGAAACATGGATTGTATGTCAGTGCTGGTGCCCTGGGCTGCTTTGATAATTCATCCGATCCTGGATGGCACCTGCCCTGCGGCTCTGGCTTCCGCTGCTCCCCTGAGGATGGCGCAGGCAGTCAGTACTGTCCCCTTCTGCTCCAAGCATTGTCTGTTCTGAGCGACGAGCACTGTGCTGACACAGCTCCACGTGCCTTCCAGCTCTGGCTGAAAACACAGACCTCGCCAGTCTGTGCCAAGGTGAACGGTCCCTTCCCTCTTGAAGCGGTCTGTCGACCACTGGAGGCAAGAGGTACCCCTCGGGGCTCCCCACGGTGGAGCACTGGGGCCGCGGAGTCTTTTCCCATCAAACCACCGCTGCCTCCACCTCCGCTCCACCTGAACAGAGAAACCAGTGAGTCCCTACAAGAAGGAGTTTGCTGAAGAGACAAGTGTAGTGGGGTTATTGTAAACTCTGAGCAAACTGACTTTTAAAAGGGGGAAGACAGGGGAGGGCTGGAGGCGCTGAGCCGGCTGTGCAAAGCAAGAAGCCTGAGAGCAGCGGGCTGGGAGCTGGGTGGCAGGAGAAGCATGGGTGAAGGGGACACAGGCTCAGCCAGCAGCACCCTCTGCAGTCAGCTGCGGGCAGCGGTGGGACTCGCTCTGAGAGGCAGATCTCCCGGGGGGGTTGGGGGCACTGAGGTCAGAGTGTGATTTTGCTCAGCATCTGCCTGCTGCGTCTGCAGCAAGTCGCAACCGCCCGTTCCTCGCTCTGCCCACCCAGGGCTCGATTGGCACCGGCACCCAGCCCTGCAGAGCCAGGTCCAGGAACCAACTAACACCAGCCGTGGCAAACGGGACGGCTCCCATGGCTCCACTGGCTTCAGGGCCACTGGGCTGAGGAGGTAGGTGAGATGAGGGCAAACAGGGCCGGGCATCACCCCACGCCTGGTGCTCTTCACACCGGGGGTGGCGGCTGCGTGCGAGGGCTGACTCCTGCCACGGGACGGTGGGATCAAGGACAGTGCTGAGCTGGCGGATTGGAGAAACGAGGACTGGCGACTCGCCTCTCCCGGCACAGGGAGGATGGGGAGGTGCTCCCAGGGGCTGCGACCTGGCCCTGTAACCTCTGCACAGAGGAGCACTGTTAGACAGAGCCCCACAGCCCCTCTGCTTCCATGGCAAGAGGGGAGGGACCTCCCCCGCTCCCCACAGGGCGCCAGGCACCACGCCGGGACCTCGCGCGCAGGGTGGGCACCCTTTGGGAGATGGTTGGATGCAGCTGTCACCGTAGCAACAGGGATGAACTGCTCCTGGGCTGGCTGCCCAGCAGAGCCGAGCTGAAACCGCCTGACCTCGGAGAGGAGGTGGATGGAGAGGGGACAAAGCTGGGGACTCTGAAATCACAAAATGGGGAGGCAATGAAGGAGGAATCATTCACTGCTTCTCGTAACACAAGAACTGGGGGCGCACAGTGAATTTGCCCTGATAGTAGGTTTAAAACAAACCAAAGGGACTGTTTCTTCCCATTGCCTTGTTAAATGCTGGCACTCGCTGCCCCGGGATGCTGCGGAGGCCAGGCACGTACAGGAGAGCCCAAAAGCTACGGAGGGCAGGTCTGCTGCAGCCCAGCCTGCTGAGAGCTGCGGGGGAAATAGATGGGCTGCCAGAGCCTGGGTGTGCTTTTGGCTGGATGGCACATTTCACAGCTGACAGAGCCAAGAGCTCCAGGCAGTGTTCAAACAATAGCTGAAGTGTTGCGTGGTAACACGCGAATGTCTGGACCAAATGTAGAAGCTCTCGCTTGGTTTTAAACCAGTTCTTTTCTCACAACATCTTCCCACAAGGAAAAACCCCCAGGGTAGCCAGCACAGGTTTTTCCTGGATAACAACCTCCAGGTTCCTCTCTCAAAATTCATGCCATTATTTGCTTGTTGGCATTTCCTTGCTTTTCACCTCAACGCATCTCTTCTTGGATTTCAGTGCTACTCAGGCAAACTGATGTAGGCAGACACCAGTCTATCACTGGTGCCAGCATGACCAAAGACGGTTCCTGTCAGTCCTGTCCAGCAGCTGTCATGGTGAACAACAGGTCCACATTTTCCTGGACAAACACATCAGGCAAAAGCTGCAGATGCAGGAATCCTAGGCTGTTAATTCTGATGGTAATTTCTTTTTCCAGCTAGATGTCATCACTAAGGCCTGATGCAGGATCTGGGCAGCAGCACGGTGGAGGCAGGCTGTCCACGAGTGAGGTCAAGAAGGAAGGATCTGTCCATGGAGAGGACAGTATGCGGCAGATTTATCACAGGTGTAAGAAGAAAAGACAAAAAAAAGATGCCTTAAATACTCAGGAAAAGCAAGACTTTATAAGTCTGTTGTTTGAAGCCAATCAGGTGCCAAACACCAACTCGGTGTTCCTAGAGCCTTTCAGCACCGGGATCATGTCTATGAAGCATCCTCTGGAGAGAGTCTGAGAGGATGCCTTCAGCTAGCTGCAAGCCCTCGTAAGGCAAGTGGCCAGTTGCTGCCGAGATGTCCCAGAGATGGCAAGCACTGGCCCTAAAGTCAGGCTTGCTGGGCACCTTCCAGTTGAAGATTTTCAGTTGTCATTGTGTGTAATATTGCCAGGTGTCTGAGTCTGGCTGAATTATTGGAAAAGCTCTAAGGAAGAAGAAACAGAATTATTTACTGTTTTCAAGAGCCAGAGGTTAGGGAAAAGTTTGTTGCTTTTTAAAAAAAATAGTCTTACAGTAAACCAAGAAGCAGTGTTTCGTCGTCAAGGCCTGATGCCTCCAGATTTTTGAGCACTGGAGTGTAACTTGCCAGGTGTGCTGTCCTGATGTCTGAGGTACACCTTTCACGTTAGTCATGAAAATTCTCTTTAGAAATTCCAACGGAGGGGGACAGCTTGAAAGTACTGAGCATGAGTGAGGATGTGACAGTAATCTTGCAACATCCAATTATTCTCTCAAGGACACTAGGAAACATAAAAAAATGATCAGCTTATTTCAAGCAAAAAAGGTTTATGTTATGAAAACCCCAGCACCACAATGCTGGCTGAAAAACCAGGCCACCTCGAGAAACTGTAGCATCTCCTTTACTGCAAGTTTTTTAAAAACAAGTTAGATGAACATTTTTCAAGGGTAGTTAAAATATACCTAATGCTACAGCACCGCAGAGGCCGGAGTGGATGAAGTCAATCTCTCCAGCTCTGCACTCCTGCGATAAGCTGTATCCCATCCTGCCCGGGGGGACTCAGCTGTTACTCTGAATGGTTTGGAAAAGGGAAGGAGAAAGTTGATCAGTTCTATTTGCCTGCAACCACCTTCCCCATCTGCTGCTGACACTTATCCCCTTCTTCAGTGCCTTGAGGCACTCTCCTTCAAGACTCCATTCCTTGTTTTTTTTTTCTCCTAAGCTTCTTAAGTCACCAATCCTTCTTCTTTTTCCCCAATGACAGATTCATTTACCCTCCCTGAACCTCTGATAACATTTCTGGAAATCCAACTAGCTGTGAAACACATTGCTTGGATCCTTTCTAAAGGCACAAGCCAAGAAAAAACTCTATCCCTTTCACATCACTTTTCTATTGCCTTAAAGGAAACCAGTCCTTGGAAGAGGTGTTTTACTCCTGCAGTTGCCACACTGCTCCCTGAATTGTCCCCAGCCCATGGCCGTCTGACCACAGCAGCCCCATCAATTTAAACAGTAAGTGGGCAGCAATACAAGGGTGAGGAATGGTGCTTGTTTATTGCTCGAACAGGACCGATCATTAGCTTCCTAAAAGGACAAAGCGAAAATACAAGTAGGTTGACAAGACATGGGCCAGAGCCTGCAGGAGGAGCTCTCTAGACGTGTCTCTTGGTGCCTTCTCGGTCAGTAGCAGCTGCATGTTCCAGGGGCGTCACTTCGCTCGCAGACAAACCATCGGCGGAAGGGACAGACGACTTCCTACTTCTGCGACTGAACACTTCCAGTGATTTTTCAAACCTTTCAGTTGCCTTCTTCCACCGCGCCATCTTTCTCTCCTGTTCTTGCAAAAACTGCTGCTTTACATGTTTGTGGAAACGTTCGGTCTTCTTTTTGGCCTCTTCAAAGTGTTTTGCCTTTAAGAAAGCAAACATAAGACCTTATAGCCACTATCCTAACCACGAAATAACAAATTCCAAAGTGATGTTTGTCGTTGGGAAGAGAGACATCCTGCCACATCCCTGGCTATAGTGAAGGTGACCTCCAAGCAAAGAAGCTCCAGAATTCTTAAGGATCACTCTAAACATTGGTCTGACAAAAATTTCTCAAAACATCCTGCCTCCTTGACTATAAGTCACTTTACTGTAAGAAGCAGGTCTGGAGGACAGTAGTCACACTCTTGCATTCACAGAATCACAGAATCATCAAGGTTGGAAAAGACCTTTAAGATCATCAAGCCCAGCCATCAACCCAACACCACCATGCCCACTAAACCATATCCTGAAGTGCCCCGTCCACATGTTTTTTGACCACTTCCAGTGACAGTGACTCCCCCACCTCCCTGGGCAGCCTGTGCCAATGCTTGGCCACTCTCTCCGTAAAGAAATTTTTCCCAATATCCAATCTAAACCTCCCCTGGCGCAACTTGAGGCCATTTCCGCTTGTCCTATCACTAGTTACATGGGAGAAGAGACCAACCCCCACCTCACCACAACCCCCTTTCAGGTAGTTGTAGAGAGCAATAAAAAAAAAAAAAAAAAGCAGAGATGACGACATAGTATCCAGAAATTTTCAAAGATATAAACTGAATTAAATTGCCTAGTTCTTCCTCGGTTTGGATTCTTACCTATTTCTGCATTTCTAAAATCTTTCTAAAAATATACTGAGTGGGAAACCCATTAAAACCAGATGTCTCACAACAGGGAAAAAAATGCCAAAACTGCATAAAATTCTGGGGAAGAAAATCCAGCTATAGCCATATGGTATGAAAATTACCATTTTATATTATGATACAAACCGCTACATTTTAATTCATTTTCCCATCAAAGACGCCGGTTAAAAAAGTCAACTGTAGAACGTAGACATTCTTGCACCTCAGACCCAGTCCATCACACCGATAACAAAAACCCCACATTACAAAACCCACCGACGACAGTGTGGTTGTCTGGTTTGAGTGGGCTCTCGGCGGGAATTTACTGGTCAAGCTACTGGCCCTCGTGTCACCCACGCACCACAGGTGTAGCACAGGCTTCCACGCCTGCGGGCACGCAGCCTCTCCAGCCAGAAGGGGTTTGCATCCCCTTGGGTCTCTTGATTGCGAAGAGAAGCCTGCCCGTGCGTGCGGCACAAACCCAGGGCACGCCAGCGCTGCGGGACCCACAGCACAGCTTGGGCCTTCGTCATCGGCCAGAGCTAATTAGCTCACGGCGGCTGCACTGCCCCGAGGTCTTGAAACGCAGATGTTCACGGGCCAGGAGGATCTCCTCAGCACACAGCTACCGGGAGGTTGCCGTCAGGCCACTGAGTTAAGGGATTAGGGAGCGGCAAACCGAGGAGAAGGCTGCCATCCCCACGACGGCAGAAAGAAACCTTCAGTCAGGACCTGTTAGCGTCACTAGTTCATGTCTCAAGTACATCTTTTAGCAAGAGAGACTGGGTATCGAAATCATCAGACACGAATTTCTCTATTAGTTTTTCTTTTCTGAACAGACCTCACCTGAGAGGCGAAGCTGGGTACGCTTTTTTCCCCGTCCCCACTAATAAGTGCGATGGGGCTGCACAGTTTATTGCTGAGGCTGATCCACGCGCAGAGCCAGACCCTGGGCCCTACAGTTCCACCAGAAACAGTCAAGGCAAGAGGGTGGACTGTGCAGCCCCACGTTATAAAACTTTGATTTAAACTGAAAAACTGCTGAAATCACAACGCTTGGGGTTTCCGACCAAAGCGGGAAGGCAAATTTCCTCAAGATATGTGTAGTAGGGTGAGGGGGAAGGATTCAGGTGGTGCTGGCTGGGCACTAGGGACAAAAAGCCTGGCTGCACGGGAGCAGAGGGGAGAGCTAAAGGGAACTGCTCAGTGCACAAAGGTCCAGGTTTATCTAATGCCACCCTGAATCCTAATTCTGAGCTTATAGACTCAACCCGGCATCCCGTG
>NW_010533841.1:12689-13705 GCF_000687285.1 Phaethon lepturus
AGATGACCTCACCTGCTATTGCTAATGAACCCGTTACTGCCAGACTCAAAGTGAGAAGCACTAAAGGGGGGATCGGGCTGCTGAAGAGTTGGAAAAACTTGCCTAGTCCCCACTGCTGGGATGTCACACATCAGCACTTCACCCATTTCTAATAATTTACCCTTGGTGATCCTAGATATTGTAGGAGCGGCATCTAAGTCCAGGTTAAGTAGTTCATGGCCAACGATGCCTGTAGCTGGTCGTTCCAAAACACTGTTGACTTGCAGATAGGAGGATACGGCAACTGTGTCCTGAGGCCAGGCTGGAGGTGCAACCATTCACGTCGAAGGTGGCCCCGGAGCTGATAGCTGTCTCCCCCGTCACTATTTGCTTCCCCCTGGAGAGAGCCCTGGCACCCACATCCTGATCCAGCAGGCTGAAGACCTAAGGCTGAGGACTTAAGCGGTGGTTTAAGTATTCTGAGGAGCTGAGACCCGAGCATTTGCACAAGACGTTCCTCCAGCCTCGTGTCACCTGTGGGCCTTGCTGCCAGCCTCTCCATAGGAAGGAGATCTCCCTCGGCTTTTCCAAAACATGTCCACCAACAGCCGAAGGCAGTACAAACCCTCCCCTTGTGCCAGAGAGACCATGAACCCCATCCCGGGGTGCAGTGCCGGCCAGGCCTGGAGGGTTGTGGGGAGTGGAGGCCATTACCTTCTTCTCCAGGAGCAGCAGGGCATGGCGGCTGGCACGGCTGGTGGAGTTGGGTGGGGGGCTGCCAGGCAAATGGCTGTCCAGGTCGAGGTCCAAGTCTGCAGGTCTGCTCCGGACAAGAGGGGGGCTTCATGGCACATGGAGTGGGCTGCAGGGTGGGCTCGACTGGAGCCGTACCCCACTGACCTGTTGCGGGTGGGAGTTGGGTGCCCTGGGCTGGCATATGTGTGTGAGGGGTTCCACAGCCCCTGGGTCAGCATGGGGGGTCCCCCAGCCCCAGCCTGGTGTGAGTGGTCCCACGGCCCCAGGACAGTGTGAGGGGT
>NW_010533842.1:0-5938 GCF_000687285.1 Phaethon lepturus
CGGCTTTGCCCTCGTCAGTCCCGGTCATGAGGCCCCTAGAACCGCAGGTGCAGGCAGCGGGCTCTCCCAGGCCCGTTGCGTGTGGGGCCGTGCCTCTGAAAGCAGCGGCGTTGGGTAGCAGGCCTCGCTACAAAATGGGCGCCTGGTGCTGAAACTTGTGGGCCCCGAGGCCTGTAATGGTGAGGCTGGGGCTGGCAATAAAAAAATCTTATTTTTTTTAAATTAGCTAATGCCATTGTTCACGTTTTGGATTCCTGTCTGTATCTCTGCTTAGAAAAGCAGAGGATGAATAATAATCTTTCAGTTCTTCAGGGGTGCTTTAATTAAATATATTCTGCCTTTATGTGGTGCCATGAATTCAAGCAGGTTATCAATGATTCTTTTCTAAAGTACTGAAAGATTGACATTGAACAAATGTGAGAGGATTTTATTTTACCTAATGTTTTGCCAAAGCTGCAAAACGAGACCTGCCCAAATCCCACAAATACATGCTGAACATAAGCACTGCACACGGTGGTCAAAATACTGATGTTTAAAATTTAGCATTTGTATAATAGTTTGTAAATCATGTCTTGGTTTGAAAACTTAGTAGCATTTTTTAATATTAAGTATATTAGAATTTATTGCATATACTAGAATCATCTTTTCAATGTCTCTCTAGGAGGAAAGAACAAGGGTTTTGTCTTATGGCTGTTCCTGGAAAGGTTGCAGCTTTCCATCTGCCTCCCCTGCCAACTGTTGGAGAGATTATTAAACTCTTCCGCCTTAAAGCACAGAAACAACTTTCACAGAACTTTCTACTGGATTTGCGATTGACAGGTTAAATATTTTATTCTAATATTTTTAGCTGCTCTAAAACATGTATCCCGGTTTTCTTCAGCATCCAGATTCTAGCTAAGGAGGTGATGTTTGCGTGATGACATCTGTCAAACTAATGGCAGCTCAATGGTAAATCTTTAAAGACGTCTTTTAAAAGTAGTTTTATCTTAGACAAATTGATTTTATGTGTAAATTCCTACAAAATGTGTTTGTTTATGACTTACAGAGTAAATTTTTACATCAAAAATATATTCCTATGTAAAATACGGGTTCTTGTTTGAAATGCAAAAATCCACGCCTTAGTAGGCTACCTTTCACCATCTAGGTACTATTATAGTTTATAAATTTGATTCAAAAATGAGTATTTTTTCAGATTATGTATCATAGAAAGTACTGTAATTCATTGTGCAGTTACATTTACTATATAGTGTGGTTAGGAAGGTCATTTGTCTTAGTTTACCGGAAAAGTAGCTTTTTTGAACGAGTTACATTGTTCTGAACAATTCCATTTTCTCCAGTTTCACGTCAGCACTGGGTGACAAAGCTGGTACTGTTCAGTCAGTGGTGAGTTTTTTTACTGCCCTAGTGGTGGCTGGCTTTTGCAGTAATAAATGCAGTGCAGCTTCATGTAGCTGATGATTTGATTACATTTGAGGATTCAGGTTGATAAAGATTTAGGATGTGAACATGAAACTCAGTTCCACTTCATGAATAACTAGACTCTTACCCTGGAATAAAAATGTCTGCATGCATTTAGTGCATGCATACCTTACAAGTACACAAGTCGTCAAATATTTCTTATTTTTATTACATACTTAAGAGTTTATAGAATGAGCAGCATAATTTCTCTCAGCATCCTTCTCTCCATGCTCCTAAGGATCTCTTTGTTTCATTAGCTACATTTTTAATCCTTTTTTCAATCCTTAATCCGTTTTTTTTACTGGCTGTAATGCCTTCCAGTGTTGTATCCTTCCACTTATGTACAGGTATTTTTCCTCATCTTTCAGCTGCCCCACTTTCTGTAATTACCAGTTACCTGTATCCCAACTCTTACTTTACTCCAGTAAAACTCCTCCCTCATAAAATTGCTCTATACATATTGTGATCTTGGTAGAGCTTCACTCTTCTTTGCTTCTTAGATTTCCTTGAAACAGAGGTACTGTAGTGCAATACCTTTATAAAGATAAGTAGCGAGACTTTTTTTAAGCAGTTGAGCATATCTTGCGTGAAACAATTCTGAATTCTGTGCAGTCTAGCAGGTGCCTGATCATTTAACTGGGATGTGTCACTGTTTGTGTGTGTTCTGAGATAAGCACACTTGTGCTTTAACAATAAACAATCAGTTTATCTCGGTGAGCTGGATCTTTTGGAGAATAAAGGCTTAGTATGTTCTTTGTGTCTTGCAGACAAGATAGTGAAACAAGCTGGCGAGCTGAAAAATGCCCATGTTTGTGAAGTGGGCCCTGGGCCAGGTGGAATTACCAGATCCATTCTCAGTGCTGGTGTTGAACAACTCCTTTTAATTGAAAAAGATGCTCGATTTATTCCAGGATTGCAGGTACCATGTGGAGAATAGTTTGTATAAATGTATCCACAACATTGATTAAGAACATTTTAAAAAGATAGAAGGGTTGCAAGTGTCTTGAGACCTTAGCATTGAAAATGGGTCTGCTTCTTTGGCTTAAATTAGAGCTATCATTTGCTTGAAGATGAAAATGCACAGTATAGCAATTAGAAAAGTCCTGCTTTCTTGTATGCCTTTTCATTTAAATACCCTTTGTCTCTTCAGGACCTGATCCTGCAACTGAATTAAGGCTGAGGCCTGCCTGTTTTTTTTCTGGTAGAGAAGTTTCAGGTGCTTTAAAAGTCTGTCCGTGCGGGTGAAATAGTAGTTTGAAGGTTGAATGTAATGTCCTTTGGCCTGATTTTTCTTTTTAATCCTAATAATTATGCTTTAAAACTTGTAAAATTGTGAATCTATATCTCCAATTAATACAGTTCAATGTGGATTAATATCTAGATATAGAAGAATAAAACAAGTATTTATTTAAAAATTAAAAAAAAAAAAAAAAAGACTCAACCTTTTATTCCTTTCTTTTGACGTTGGTATAAGTTCACAAGTCATTGTAGCACTTTTCAAATACCACCCATTTGTGTTGCTATTAAGTTTCCATATTTATAGAATTTGGCTGCATAAATCGAGCAAGAAAAAGAGAGTCCAAAATCTCTTTAGATTTGATTGTTTTCTTGTGCCTCTACAACGTCAAATCATAGCAATTCAAAGGGCTTTCCTGGTATTGCGCTGTGTCTTTGGTAGTAAATCAGCAGTGAAAATAAATAGGTAGTTCACTGAGAACTGATACCATCTCTTTGTAGGACAATAATGTAAGATGTAAATGAAACTAACTGTGCATATCCTTAAACCTGAATATGGGCCTTAACTATGTCTTTGTAGGGTCAGCCATTGATAACTGACAGTATGCCATCTTCACCTTATGAAGTATGAAAACACTATGTTTTCACTTTTCTTGAGTGGTGGCAAATCTGCATTTTTGTTTTATATTTTCAGAACTGTTTTGGGATTGGAGAGAATTTGAGATGAAATGATACTTACTTTAGTTAACAGAGTTTTTTAAGTACTTAGGCAATTTTTCTGGTCTTCCAAAACGCAGCTACTACAACAGATTTCTCTGAATAAAAGTATGCTTTTCAGGGTCTATAATGAGCTTTTGGTATGTAATTATCTTTACTATTCAAGTGAATTAACGTTAGTCATTATTTTTAATTAGCAACCTCCTCACAGTAGAAATAAATATGTCTGAATGAGGTTATTGAATATAAAGATGCCATAACTCAGTAACAGTGCATGAGAATGAAATATGTTGCATCCATTAGTGTTAAATTTGGTGCTGTTTTTTTCCCTCCAAATAACATAATACATAACAGAATTAATCTCTTTTTTGTGATAATGTGGGTTGTAATACCTTTTTTTTTTTTCCTGGTTTCCTATTAAAAGTGCTATCAAAACCAATGCTTATAAAAGGGTTGAGATTTGAGTAACAGAAAATGTCAGAGATTAAAGTAACAGTTGGAGACTATTACTTAAAAATGTCTCTTTAGATACTTATAAAATCATTGATGTAAAGCATACAGCATTTTTCATTAACTGTTTCTCAGGCTGTTGTCTCTATCACAACTCCTTACTGCAAAACTGGAATATAGCAAAGAACATATGTGTACAGAGTAACAGTTTACACAAGCTGAGAATGTCAGTTTTGTTTCGCTCTTGAAGAATCACAACGTCCCTATGCCATATGCCCTAATAGTTGTTAGTCTGGAAAGATTTATGAGAAGAGAAAGGGTGCGCTTATCCAGAGAATGGATTGAATATAGAATTCTTCCAGGAACACCATTTCATTTTTTAAACTATGCCCTTTGTTTTCTTTATTCCCTTTTGGTTGTGTGTGAAGAACAAGAGGATCTGTATGATAGATCATCACTTGGCTCGTGTGCTTGGTGCACAAGAACTGTGTTAGCTGCACACATTGACCTTAAAATATAGCAAGTTTCAGTGGATTTCTAAGTCTTTATTTCAGATTAGAAATACACAACTGTGATTTTTTCTGCTCACAAATTAAATATAGTTCTCAGTTATGTTAAGTGTGATACTCAAAAAAACCCCCAAACTCTTCTTGACATGAAAACTATTCTTAAAAAAATTGTATGTTAATAATCCATTATTGTGTAGGCAGCTGTCTGCTTCATTTTATGCTATTTTCTAACCTTATTGATCTTGCATTATCTTTCATCCTGTTATAGCATTTATAACAGCTTCAAAGAAAGATTTGACAAATCATGGCAGATTAGTGAGTTTGTATGCCATATAATTGCTAGTGTAATGCTGAAAAATCCATTAAGTGGTTTGGAATTGAGGTTAGATTTATTTTTTCTGTTTGGAAATAATTGCACTTAAACATGTAGGAACATTTAGGTTTTAGTTAAGCTTTTTTTTTGTTTGTTTGTTAGTACTCTACACAAAATTTAGCTGTTTTGATGGTAAAAAAACTTTTACTCCAAAAAATATCATGCAAACATTTTGTGAACAGTATGAGAAAGTAGCATGTTCCTTTGGCTCAGAGACCTGTAAAATCTGTTTGTGCTCCTGAGCATATAAACATGATTCAGATTGAAGATGGAATTAACAATGGTGAGCAGTTTATTTCGGCAGTTAAGCCACTAGCACTTAACTGTTTATGGATTTGGATTTCTGTGCAAAAGCAAAATTGCTTTTTAAGCCATTTTTCATTATTCTGACTTAGGAACAATAAATATCCCCAAATGTCATCTTTGTAAAAGTTGACGTTGCTTTTGAATTGTGCTGTTTGTGCTTATGTTCGTACTGTGAAAGATTAATACAACACGAAAAAACTTAACTAATTTTGATTGTGTAAACTGACACCAGAAATTAAAGAATTGGTCATTAAACTACAGCCTGTTCTTATTAAATACTAGGTAAGCTGCAAAAGTGGGGTAGAGAAGTTGACAACAGAGTGGATTTTGTAATGTCTAAAAAGGTAGACATTTTTGAGTTTACTGGTATTCTTTTCCTCATTTTTGAGAGCTCCTTGCTTTCTAATTGTGTGAGTTCAGACTGCTACGGGGAGTATTAAGAGAATCTTTGCCCCCTTTTTTATGTAAAATTGAAAATGACTGAATATTTCTGCAGCTTTGTATCACACATGGCTAAAATTGGATAATAGATCCTACAGCTGTGGGGGAGACAGAATAAACAACATGAGTCTTGTTTCCATAGGTAATGGATCTAAAAACTTTTCAAAACCTGCTGCTTGCATTATTACTTAAATCAGTTGGGGTCCTGTTAGTGGCCTGGGGTTTGTTAATTATTCTTGTTGAAGACACTTTTAGCAGTCTTTTCAGGTTTAAATTCCCTATTAAGAATTCTACAGCTGTGAATAGTAAGCATTTACAGAATCACACATTAAACTTTTTTCGTTAGTGTTTGCTTTTTGAAAGTAAATACTTAATAATGGTATGCTCAGTTTTAACTGCTATTGTGCTTTTTTTCTATATTGAAGACAAATACATAGCAATGGTTTCA
>NW_010533842.1:5969-17394 GCF_000687285.1 Phaethon lepturus
TGAAACTGGAAATCAGTTTGGTTAATACTGGAAATTGTGCTTGCTTGCTTGCTTACAAATAGATGTTATCCGAAGCAGCTCCAGGAAGAGTAAGCATTGTTCATGGAGATGTCCTGACATACAAGATGGAGAAGGCTTTTCCAAAGCACTTAAAAAAGAACTGGGAGGATGGTTAGTATTTGGATTTGATTTATTTAATTTTTAAGGCTTCTGAGTTAGTCTTAATTGTGGTTAAGTTGCAGTTCAGTCAGTGCAGGTGTTACTCTCTTCTGGTACATTTTCAAGGTAGGAAGAGAGGATGAGCTAACTTTCTTCCTTTCTAGAAGGAAACAGAATCATCTTCCTCTTCTAAGACAAAACAGTGGAATTTGTGTGACATTCACCTTAGTCAACGTTGAGGACCTTTGCAGTTATTAACCTTAGGGTATCTTGACTGTATAGTTATGACTCTTGGAAAGCATAAAAGCAAATCAAATGGTATAGTTTCTTCCCAGCTTCTTCCTCATTTTGAAGAAGCCAGAAGCCACCACTGCTGTCCTTCCACTGAAGAAATCTCTGTAACTGTCTTTGAAACGTTTAGGAAATTTGTCCTCAAAAATGTAGTTTTCTCATTGTTTTGGTTTCAGATGGATATCTTTGTCAGAAGTAGAATCTATTCAGAGATTTGGTTGGTTGGTGTTGGTTTGTTTTTTTTTTTTTCCCAAATCTGAGGCTCTTGTAGGACTTTATTTCACCTCCCTTTTGAAACATGTAATATTATTAGATAAATCATTGATGACCTCCCAGGCCGCTTTTCCAAATTTCTTAAATAGAGTCACTGTCTGCAGTGCCCGAAGAACAGTAAACTACTTTCTGACTTAGGACATAAAAGACTATGCTTCATTATGTTCACCTTGAAAAATTCCATGCTGTATTTGCCTCATTGTGAGAGGTAAGTGCCTCACTAAACACAGCTATGAGGAAATGCATGTATGAAGGTGTAGTGCAGTTTTTAAAAATTGACCTTTCTTGAACGTACATATGAGTCATCGTTGTCTTTGCAGCTGACTAATTACAGGTAGAATACACTTTTTCCTCTATTATTGCCATATGAAAATCTGAAAGGCTGGTGGGTTTCAGAAAGATACTTAACCATCTTTGATATATGTCCAGTATCACAAATATGCTAGAAATAGCACAGTCTGAAAGGTGCATAATAAGTGTTCCAGAAAACCATCTTGAATTTGATACTACCATCTCTTATTCATGTTATTAAATGTTGTAGTAACTAAGAAACAACACGCTCCCTGTTGTTTTGTCCACTTCTATTGCACTCCTGCTTAGCTATAAGGATCCCTGCTAATGAAATACCTGCTTTGCGTTGTACAACACATATATACTGATACGATACATAATTGAACCATATGTATCACTTTTCATGACTAAGTCATGTACTTTCTTTAAGACCTTTTGGTTTCAGAGGGCTTTACAGAAGGAGAGCTCTGTCCAGTTTGAGCTAGGTGATTGTTTTGGGGATTATGAAGATTCAGTAAAATGTCTCTGGGAGGAACGTGTCGTACACAAGGATGAGTGTGGCTATTCACTTTGTACCTAATAGTCATAGTTTAAAATTACAGAAGCACTGTTGTAGTTTTGCTGTTGTCACAGTTCTGATATTCTGGAATAGTTCAGCTGAAATCTACTGATCAGCTAAAAGCTATTGATTTATTCAAATGTAAATGAGAAACAAACCTAACTCTTTGTTATTTTTTTCCAACTAATTACTGAGAATAGTAACACAGTTTTGTCAGTGTAAGACAAGTACAAATGGAAAGGCATAATTTTGGCGTGGCATGATAAAAATTGTTTTAATATTTTAAGTCTAGGATGATATGCACATATCTTTCTTACATGTTCTTTCATGGCAAAATCTTGTCCAAAACTTTGACAGTTGTTTTTCTTCCATCAAATGTTAACAGAGCCACCAGATATACATATCATTGGGAATCTGCCCTTCAGTGTTTCAACACCTCTAATCATCAAATGGCTTGCAAATGTTTCCAAAAAGGATGGACCTTTTATTTATGGCAGGACACAGATGACATTGACTTTTCAGAAGGAAGTTGCAGAGGTAAGATGTTACTGTTTTCCCAAAACTTTACAGATGCTAAATTGAACAAAAAATTGTTTACATGTAACCTTTTGTTTAAAAAAACAAAACCAATCTTAGCTGGCTTTAAAAAGAGAGGAGAGAGTTGGTTCAATTTTAGTTTGTGTGGCTGTAAATGATGAATTTTAATGTTGAATTAATCCTCTCATCTGATCCTTTCACAGCACATAAACTTTTTTTTAATATCTTACATATTTTTTCTTGAGGTACTTAATCTGTTCTTTTCTAAAGTCTGATTTCTTTGACATGAATAGATTTGACAGCAGTCTT
Organism: Phaethon lepturus; assembly: GCF_000687285.1. Taxonomy (NCBI): domain Eukaryota; kingdom Metazoa; phylum Chordata; class Aves; order Phaethontiformes; family Phaethontidae; genus Phaethon; species Phaethon lepturus. The sequence goes on from NW_010533842.1 coordinate 8,389, forward strand.
CTGTTTTTAAATATCTTCTCTCACAGTCAGTCATGCACCATTTCATCAACCTGTTTTTCCTTACCTTTCAATCATATCAAGAAATATACTTATAGTTATCTCCTTTGCCCTCTTAATAAAAAATAATTTTTTTAAAAGGCACCTTCCTTGAAATAAGGAAAAATGGAAGGTTAGCATTAATTCCAGTTTTGATTAAACACTTAAAACACAGGGAGTATTTGTCAAGACCATGGAAAATTACTCTGGCTTTTTTGAACAAGACTTGATATCAGAATTATTAATGGATTGCTGCCAGCCTTGTGTGTGTAAAAAGACATCATTTGAGTTCTGTCACAGCAAGTCCAAGAGCAAATGGAGATTTTCTTTTGTCTCAATAGTTAGATTCTCAAAGAATGCCAAACTGATCTCCTGTGTAGTAGTGTTAATTCTAGATCAGTTGATACTACGTTGACTTACTCCACAATGCTTTCATACCTAACAGTTTATTTCTGTTGCCATTTCATGAGACATATGATAACATAGAGGCTGGAAGACTTTTTGTTTTCTATTTATGTATTTATGAAAGTGGTATGGCTTCTTACCAACATCTCAGTATGGCTTCTTATAAGCATATCACATGCTTTAAAAAAAAAAAAAAAAAAAAAGAAAAAGGAATTGCTCATCAGTCTGAAAAAAGAATTTCCATCTAATTACTCCAGTTCATAAATACCTGGTTTTCTGTGCGCAACCTAAATGCGTGTGGTGTTTGAATTTTAATCTTTCAAAGTGAAAATTCAAATAGGAAAACTTTGTGCTTTTTTTGGGTAAGTAAATTAGTGATAATTATATGTGCAAGTAGCACGTCTGCTGTAATTTTGGGGGGGTCACAGAAAACCATGTTGTGCTGTCATTACTCTAGCCCTGTGATCAAGATTCAAGACAAGTACTGAAGTATTTCCAGTAGGTGGCTCTAGAGAACACCAGGGACAAACATTTAGTATGCAATAAACTAGATTTCTTAATTCAGTTCTGAGCTCATGTGGTTTCAGGCATTAAAAAATCCAGATCTGTTTTCCAGAAGGACTTCATGTCATTTGAGATTAGACCTTGTTGAAAAATATGGCTAACGGACTATGATGTAAAATGCAAAGTGATGATGGGTAGATGCAAAATTTTGTGACAGCAGTGGAAAAATAGGCCTAGCATTGAGTGAGAGCATAAATGCACTCTGTACTTTATATAGCTGTAACCAGCTGCATGCGCCATTGGTGACATGGAGATTATAGTGCTTCTGCACCTAGCACGGCTCAATGAGATGCAAAATACCATGCACTCTTAAGTTCCTTGTACTTGGAATGCTGAGAAGTTAGAAACACTAGGAAATTGAATATGTTGTTCAGGGTCATGCAATGAATCAGTGTTTAACTCTTGTTGAGTTTACATTCTGGGATCTCATGATTGTTGTTCTTACATCTATCTAAATACCAATCTTCCATAGTAGACAAAATTGTTCATAGTTTCTGGTTTGCATTTCCATAATTGATTTGACATCATGAAAAACTCATTTGAGAGACATTGTTTTGTTTTATGATTAGGAGAAAGGATGATAATCAAAGTCTGTGTGTCTCTTTCTGGGCCTCTGGAGTTGCTTAAGTTAACCATTGTAATTTGGCATATATAAGCATATTCAGTACCAGGAAATAGTGAACAGTGTAATGCAGATAGTGAGCTGCTACTGACATTTTCTATATCTGTGGATATATAAGAAAGGAAAATGTCTTACACTCAAAAGTTTGATGTCCTCACTGGATGTTTCTAAGCTAAGAGCCTAAATATCAAAGAAAGTCTCAGTGTATATGCCATAAGCTTAGCAGAAGGGTAAGATGCTGTCATGGAATTTATATGTGCTTTATAATCGGTTAGGCTAACTTGATGTTAACAGTAAGAAAATAAAGCACCATGCTGTGTTATTTGTGGTCAAGCTCATTTTTGCTCATATAACAGATAGAAAATACCTTTGCTTTTCTTGGGGGTGGTAGTTTCCTGCTTTTCTGTTTCCTTGTAGCACAGCTACATGAATTACGTCAGTATAGACCTATTACTACAGACCACTCTGTTCTGATATGATTTGATTACCTTGATTAAAACTGTTGATGAAAACCAGCAGTTTATATGTTATATGCTGAATTTTGAGGCCTGTTAAGGCGTATAAGGCCAGAAGGCCAACCATATCCTGGGCTGCATCCAAAACAGTGTGGCCAGCAGGTCACAGGAGGTGATTCTGCCCCTGTGCTCTGGTGAGACCCCACCTGGAGTCCTGCATCCAGCTCTGGAGCCCTCAGCACAGGAGAGACATGGACCTGTTGGAGCGGGTCCAGTGGAGGGCTGCCAAAATGATCAGAGGGATGGAACACCTCTCCTGTGAGGACAGGCTGAGAGAGTTGGGGTTGTTCACAGCCTGGAGAAGGCCCTGGGGAAACCTTCTTGCAGCCTTCCAGTTCTTAAAGGGGGCTTAGAAGAAAGATGGGAACAGACTTTTTAGCAGGGCCTGTAGTGATCAGACAAAGGGTAATGGTTTTAAACTGAAAGAGGGTAAATTTAGACTAGATACAAGGAAGAAATTTTTCACGGTGAAGGTGATGAAACACTGGCCCAGGTTGCCCAGAGAGGTGGTAGATGCCCCACCCCTGGCAACATTCAAGGTCAGGTTGGACGGGGCTCTGAGCAACCTGATCTAGTTGAAGATGTCCCTGCTCATTGCAAGGGAGTTGGACTAAATGACCTTTAAAGGTCCCTTCCAACACAAATCATTCTATGATCTATTCTACATTCGCAGCTTTTTTGTGTTTCTTGAGCAGTGCCTTACACCAAGTATGTTCCTCCTGATGTGGTTGAAGTGGTTTAAGATGTTACAGCCCAGAGGTGGATGTTGTTAATTTATCCCTTCTGTAGCTGAGAAGCAGGAACTAACTGCCTGAGACTTGTTACATTGTTTTTGTGGGAAGTAAAGACTGGCTTGTTTGAATTGGCCTTGGAAGGACTACCAGGGTTGTCATTAGGTCTGTTTCTTTTCCACTGCAGAGGTTAAGGAAGTGCCTATCTGATTGCATTGTTAGACTTTGCAGCCTGTTTTTTCTCAGAGAATAATAATGATGGTGGATAGGTTTTTTTTTTTAATAGGTTTCCTCTGAAACAATAATGAAGGTAGCTTTAAATGCTGATGTAGGTAAAAAGAATCACTGAGCTTGCTTTCTGCAAACTTGTTGAAGAGTTTTATTTGCTCCACGCTGATACTTAAACTGCCTTTCAAGAGAGTTGTTTAAAAAAAAATTTAAAACTTCATCAATTTTATTTTTTAGGGATAGTTTTAATAAGCATGGCAGCATTTCATAAGTAAGCTTTTCATCTGAAGCTATATGATGTACAGATGTTACCAGATATGCAAATTGGTTCACATTTACCACTACATTAATAAAAAATAAAAGATAAGAACAGGAATCTTCAAAATTCTATTTCTGCATAGTTACTATAATGTCTTTGACCATTTGAGACTTGTTCTACTGGGTGCTTTTCTACGTTTAAATCTTGTTTGTGCTAGCAAAACACAGAGAATATGTTTCTTGCCAGGTCATGAAAGTGTAGAAAACCTCTATCCAGGCTACTTTCATTATAATCTTTGTAAGGAATTTCTTAGGAAAATCAGATAATTACTAAATTGATCTTTAATTATTAAATGCTCTTACTGTTAGGTAATTTAAATTTATGTAAAGTAGATTCATCTTCCTTGCATATATTGTAAGCGTAGAGCAGTTAATAAGAAGAAATGTTGGGTTCTATCTAATTTTGAGTTTATGGAGCTTTGTTTAATTTCAAAGGAGGAAAAAATGGTATTATTTGATACGGAAACTGTGGAAGGAAAATATGTGAGAATTCTGTTAGCTGATGTTTTGTTTGTTTTGATGTTTTTTGATGTTTTATGTTTGTGTTGAATCCTGCAGTCAGAACAGTTTTAGTTTTCTCTTTTGCGCATACAAAATTCTTTTGACATTCATTAAGTTCTGCAGAAGTTCTGGGAGCTCTTTTTCATGTGCATTTGATTGCAGGACCAAGGTTGTAAATTAGCATGGTATCTTAGCGAAACGCTGCTACATTGGAGAAGAAAATTCTAGATGAACTGGGCATAAACTTTGATATGAGTTCTTAACAATAAATAGCTTTTTTAAAATTTTGTGTTTGATTATACTGAAAATCAAGCTTTAATGTAACTGACCACTTGGTCAATTCAGTTTCACTGATTTCTATGTGTTGACTCTTCAATAGAGGCTTATAGCTAATCCAGAAGGTAAGCAACGTAGCAGACTGTCCATCATGGCTCAGCATCTCTGCACTGTGGAAAACTGTTTTGTAATTCCAGGTCAAGCCTTTGTTCCAAAGCCAAAGGTAAGTTTTGAGGTATTTCTTTGCTATTTTTGCTAATTCGTCAGTCAAGCAATAGATCAGATTTTGAGTAAGGAAAACAGTGGGTGCTCTTTTTCAACATCTCCATATTATGAAGTGGAGTGATATGCTATTCCTGTAAACAAAGCATATTTGCTTCAAGAAGGTGCTTTTCTCTTTGCTTCCTCAGAACTTGGTTTTGACCTCCAAGCCTATCTGCAAAATCAGTGTACTACTTCAGGTGTTTCTGGAGAGGGAGATTAGGATGTAATGACAGGATAGTCTGCTAAGATTATAGCATCTTCGGGAAGCCTGCTGTTTACAGTTTGCATTTATTTGGGATTTGGGATTTATTTGCATTTGGGATTTGTGCCTAGAAAATTTGATGGGTCTTTTGAAAGACCCTGATAAATAAAAGCTTTTAATTTGTCATCTTTGTCAAGTATCTCTAATTCTACCATGTATATAATCTTTACTTTTCACCCAGTTCACCTTTAGCATATTTAACTCCCTCCTATTCGCTATAGCACTTTGTCACCTACATCCCACTGCCTGTTCAAAAAAGTAACAATCTTTTTTCCCTCCTGTCTGCTCTTGAGTGAGTAGAGGAGAACAGTCTCTTTGCTGTCCCCCTATCTACTGCCACTGGTTTTTATTAATAGCCATTATGATTACAGGATTCAAGAACAAATAAACTGTATTTTGGAGAAGAATTTATCTTGGTTTTTGTTTTTGTAAAAATGTGTGCCTGACAAAAAGTGGGGTCTGTTTCCCCTGAATCAATATGGAAATGTACTGTTTTGTTTCAGAAATAAACTTGCGGCTTCTGAAAGTTTCTCTTAACCTGGTTGGTTCAGCTCATCAATACATCCCCCTTCCCCCTTATTACAGTCTATCTCTTGAAAACCTTTGGAAAGTCATTCTGTCTTTTATCACAATAAATTTTAAGGCATAATATCTGGGCATATTCTGATGATAATTTAAAATTCTGTATTTTTGTTGAGCAAGTAACTGTTCAAACATGTTAGATTATTAATCATGACAGCAGTCTGTTTTGGAAAAAAATGACCAGATAGATAGATAAAAAAAGATAACTTTGTTTTTTTGCTTTTTGTTTTGGGTTTTTTTTTCCCCCTACCCTGTTTCCTATCTGAACGAAAAATAATTTCAGGATGTCAACTCACTGTTAAATATGTGAAACAGTGTTCAGTAAGGACAAAATTCTAATTCTGTGGTGGTTTCTCAATGGTGGATAGAATTTGAGGGCATAGTAGAGCTATTGTAGTCGAAAGTCTTGTGCAGAATGTGTCTCAGAATTGGGAAGCTATTACTGATATTCCCATTTTCCTGTACTGAAAATAGTCCATAGCTGACAGGTAGAGGTAACTCATGGAGTTGTAACAAATGGCTTAGTATAAGCAAATCCTACAGTCAGTTGGTGCTCTGTTGAATAAAAAAGGGAGTACCACTAAAGGCAAGCATATTTTTATTTCATGTATCTCTTTGAGTTAAAACAAGCATTGCTTATACTGCAAAAGCAGAAAGTACAATTTTTTCAGACAGACTTGGCACCTTTTTTCACTATATTTTGTTTCTTCCAAACGCCTGTTGTAGACTGATCTTCTGTTTTATCCCTGTTCTTTTAGCCATAGACTGACTTGTGGTATTAGATATTACTGTTTCTGATAGAATCTTCATTTTCTTGGAAAGCTCTTGCAGCATATTGTGAATGAAGTGGCTCAGTGCTTGATACTTGTTTCATAGGTATACAAAGAAGTTCAGGTACTTCTATATAAAGTTCTAGGAAGAAAAATTTGCTGCTTATGTAAGTGGTGAATACTTAATTTTGCTCATAGTATGAAATTATGACCTTTTTCTTATGCCCTCCTGTAAAAATACCTTTGGTTCTTATTTTACAAACGTTAGTTTTAATTCGTATACGTAGCAATGATCACAGCTTAGTGTCATGTGTGTTTTTGGGAATGAGTTGTTTACCTCATTTGTTCAATGAATGAATATTATTTCAACAATACCTATGAATATTGAGATGTAAAAGACTCTTGGTTTGTGGAGTGGAATGGTGCTGCATGGCATTGTGTCTAAGCAATGAAAATTTGGCTTTTTGGTCATAGAGTTAAGTCTGCAGTACTGAATAACGGCTGATACTAGCATTAGGAATAGTACAAAACAAGCTCCTTGATGAATACATACAAAACTCAAAATGGCTACATAACAGTAGTAATACAACCAAGGTGTAATTCCATTCTATGCATATTAGAATAAAGATTCTTTATTTAGATATATAAAACATTTCACTTTCTCAAATACTATAGCAGAAGATTTTACTTTTTCCAACAAACTGTATGTATAATGTTAAGGCCTCTTCATACTGTTTTAGTGAATTTCAGGCTAATAATAGGGGAAGTGAAAGTTTTATATAAACATGCAAAATAAATACCAGTTGGTTTTGTTGAAAGACTTGCCCAACATTATTATATTCCTAAATTTAAAGGCCGGTATCATAATTCCATTTTCATTCCCTTAGCTATGCTAGCAAATTAACATCACTTTGATTCTCGTTTAGGGAATTAGATACAACATACTCTGCCAGTGACCGACACAAAACAAAATATGTGTGTTGAAAGAAAATGTTAAAGGGTCTAAGATTATTAACCAAAATAAGGGGGTTAAGAAAATAAATTAAGAAGCGCTCTCTTTATTACCATTATATATTATATTTTACAGTAATAAAGTACACGGGAGTGGGCCTGAAACAGACCCTACTGGAATAATTAAAAAGACTTAAAAGTTCTTTTAGGTAGCCAGATACGTAGAAGACAATAAATGGTAGCTGTTATTATTTGAGCTGTTAAAAGCTACTTTGAGCAAGTGTAAGCTAGAACGCTTCCATTTTTTTCTGGAACACAGATATTTAGTTTGTATCCTGTGTATTACAGTTTGCCGGTATTTTCATAGACATGGTTATATTTCTGTTGTTGTATTGCTCCTTAAATCTAACATTCATTGTGTCATGATAGATTGGTAGCAATTGGTGACTGCCCAGTAGACTTTCGTTAATAAATGAAACCCATGGCAGGTGGCAGTTTGGGGCAGGAGAGCCATTTTTGGCAAGATTTGAACGATACTGCTGATTCTTCAGCCTGATATGCAGAATAGACAACGTAGCTAAAGTTTGGGGCTGTGGTTTTTGTTGTGGGTTTTTTTGGTTGATTTTTGTGTGTGGTTTTGTTTTTTGGGGGTTTGTCTTTTAAAAAAAAAATCTAGTTACCAAGGCAATTTACAACTGAAAATGAAAGGCAGATGTGTCTGTTACTTAAAAACCATTGAATTGGGCTTATTGGACAGAGAGTGGTTGTTTCTTTTTTTTCCTTGCATCATAATTAAAATACAGATAAAAATATAAAATACACTATAAAACACTATATGGTATTGATAGCCTGATTTGCTAAATAGAAAGCAGTTAGTTTTTAAGCGTCTTTGCTGTAACAAACCATCAGTACATTAATTGTACTGTCAGTTATGTTTTAAAAGAGTTCATTTTTCTTCAATAAATATTACTTGGAAAGTCAAAAAGAATGGTTTGAAAAATCAACAAAAAAGTACTCTGGTAGCAGACTTAAGCATTGTTTCCTACTTCATGCTTTTTGTGGATGCTGCTTAAATGAAATACCTTGCTTAAACATAATTGCAACCCAGATGTAAGAAAAGTTAAGTGCTATGTTATACAATCTTTGAGATAATCATACTACACTTAGCACAGAAAAAGCCTCAATGGATAGAAATAACTGTATTTACACATAGTCCTTCAGGTTGTAACCTGCGTTGCTCTCCTGCTCTGTGGATGGGAAATGGTGCTGCTTTGGAGGATAAATCCATGCTCCTTGCTGCTGTTTAAAACAGGAAGTGCAGAAGATTACACCTGCGATAAACAGAAACCCTGCTGAAATGAATCCTGTATAAACCGCTCCTCCTGGTTCATGTTTACTGCTCTCTGGAATGTTCTGGTCCAAAAAATTTGAAATAATTTCTCTGGTGTACCAGGATGTTGGTACTAACTCAAAGATTCCTGCAAGAATGAAGCAGACTCCTCCAGCAAAACAAGCATGACTTTTGCTGTCAGTGTCCCCTCCCAGCTTTGTGCATTTCATTCCAACTGTAGTGATGCAGATGCCAAAGGCTGACAGGATACAAGACAGTACCATGGTGGTCCGGGCAGCCTGGATGTAGACAGGGAGAGAGAGAATGGAGTATTTCAGGGTACAGCTAAACATCCCAGTGCTGTACCATGTGCAGTCCATCCAAAGTCCTTGCATCTGTGTTATAGCTGTTATGATATTTGAACCAACATCTGCATTTACCTTCCAGTTTGGTAGCAAGGTGGCTGTGATACCTCCAAAAACACCAAACAAAGCCAGAATAAAAGCAAAGAACTGCAGACTTGCTGATGCCATGATGATTATCTGCTGTCACCTTTTGTCTGCCCGTTTCTCTCTTGTAAATGAGTGTAACTGGTTGGTAGCTTCGTAGCCAAGGCTGTAGCCCTCTGTGTAATAGGGAGAAAGTTGGGGG
>NW_010533842.1:17425-71340 GCF_000687285.1 Phaethon lepturus
AGGGGGGTGGAATGCGAGTGGGAAAGAAAAAGAAATCAGCAAACGAAACCAGCTTGCATTTACAATTAGAGCTATCTGAATGAATATCTGAACATGACCCTGCAGCAGATGAGAGCAGCTGTCACAAGGTACTTGAACATAAATGATGGCAAATGGACAGTGTTTTAGAATTGCTTGTGAGAAGGAGCTGCTGCCCTTGCATACATGATTGCAAGCCATCAAGCAAAACTTACTTTACTGGAGTTGTTGTTGGTAATAGTATACAGATTGCAGGCTTACTAGAGAATGCACATTGTAAATGGAACATTAGAAACTTGCAGATTAGAAGTCATTGTGGAAAATACATTGTACTCTTCAAGCACCTTCTTCAAGTGTGTGCAGTCAGCTCCTGATGACTATTTTATAACAATGAATATTGATAATATTATCTTTTGTTTAAAGTATGGTTAAAGGTAACCCTTTATTTCAGTTATTTAAATAGTGTCTGTTCTTTTGTTTACTGTTATGAAACTTGATGTTTTTGAAGGAGAACTAAGATTGAATGCATTTTTTGCAGTATTTTCAAAAATGTCACATGTGACTTTTCTAAATAATTATTTTAATTTCAGTCAGTGGTTCTCAGTCCTTGACTTACGGCAGCAGTATTGAGCAAGTCATAAGAGTGAATATGACCTGCTTTTGTCTGTAAAACAAAATACTGTTTTTCACACCTATGTGGAACAACTTAGTTGTGTTAAGTGCATTTTTCCTCATCGGTCACTTACCTGTCTGAAATAATTTGCAAATTTGCCATGAAGTGGCAGTTTTAAAAATTCATTTAAAAAACTCCCTGCTATTTTTGCATAAAGAGTCAAATTTCATTTGACAGATGAGAACATTTTAGGCAGTACGGTAACTGTGTACTTGGGAAGAGCACTGTTGCTGTTACATCAGTTGGACTGTTGGGATAGCAGATGAAGAAAAATGGTTTGAAACCTCTGTGATGAGGATTAGAAATGGCATCCTGCCTTTCGAGTGGGGCTGTATAATTGGCTGGTTTTGTCTTTTATAAGAGTGATAGATAAAGGGTGGTCCTCAGTCTGGATTATGCTTTCCAAGACATTCTAGACATTCTATCTAAATGTGAACAGTAATATGACAAATTGGTCTTTAGCATTAGAACTTTTTTAGAAAAGCCGTAACAATAGGGGATAAAGTTGAAATCAGTGGAACACAAAATATCTGCAGCATTGTACTCTTACTTGAATTCATTATACATAAGACAACAAGGTTTTGATCAATATGTATGCTATCAGTCTTCAGTGGCATTGCATAACAAGTAATCTTCTAATTTATATACTGTACTTAGTTCAGGTAATTGGTCAAGGATGTACTAACTCTGTCCAGCATGTATTAAAAATGTTTATAGTTAAGGTGAGAATATTAACAGCTACTCATTTTTAAAATCTTATTTCAAAGACCTGCCTATTTCCAGATCCCTTCAGTTTGTTCAGACTGTAAAGAGTTGCTTGGGCAAATACATATCATTTGCTGTATTAGGCCCACAGGAAAGATGGCTTAACTTCCTTTTACAGAAGGAACTGACATGTCTGGATATCTCAAAACTTGCTCAAAAGCATATTCTGGAACAGATAATTAGGATCTTGAATTAGGTTTTTTTAATTGCCTCCTTTTCAAAATTTCAGCATATACAAACATGCAAACATAAACACAAACCACTGCAAATGGTAGTCATACATTGCATTTAATGGGATGAATGAATTAAAGGCATGATAAATTCAAGTATAAGCACTGCAGATGTAATAAAGAATACAGTTAATGTTTCATTCCTGTTTGCATAGCACTTACTGCTGGATGTGAGGTCTGAGATGTTTTCTTCACTGCAGATGTTCTGGAAAAATGCAGTTTATCTTGAATGGAACTCTCTCTTCTCGTATAAAACTGCATTGGCATGTATTAACAAAATTTCTTGGAATGTTGTTTTTTCTCTTCTCTACAGCAAGTGCATTACTGCTGTTTGTTCCCTCTCTTAGTTCCATCTACCCGAGAATAAAGGAGTACTTTGTTTAATGAGTTTTGTTTGACAAACACTCAGTAAGGGAAAGCAAAGAGATTATGGAGAAAAACACATGGAAGCTCTTAGTCCTAAATACATAATGATATCCAGATTCTATGATGAAAACGGTGAACAGTGATTAAAAGGAGTAAAATACTGAGAATCCAGAAACGTCGTAGAATTTTGGATTGGGGGGGGGGGGCGCGGGGGGGGTTGGGGTGGGGGGGGGGGGGCAGCGGGGGGAGTGACAGGGCAGAGTAGGATCATTTAAGTTGAACTGAGATCCGGAGCCAGAGGTTTTGTTGTGTGGGGGTTGTTGGTTTTTTGGGGTTGTTGGGTTGTGGTTTTTTTCCCATCACAGATAATCTTATTAAGAGTTTAAACTTCCTAGGAAAGAACTATGCAATTTATTTTAATTTGTAATTGGAACAAGCAGGATATTTCTACTCAACTACAGGTTCTGTTTATCTCTTCTTGATATCATTAGGCTTCTGTAGGTCATCCTATAACTTGTTACCTTTGTATAAGTCTGTATGAAAGGGTGGAGGAATAAATCTACTAATAAGGCCTATAAGGTAACTGCAGCACATGAGAGAAGTGGCCTCAACAAGTTGGTGTGTGAAATCGAGAAGTTGGAAGAAAAGTTTTGCTAATTGCAGACATGATATACCCATAGGTTCTGTGCCTGACTTTTGGTTTCCTGTGATCCTGTTTGTGAGCCTAGTGTGAATGGAGTTAAGTTATTAAAAAGCAGTTCTTACAGGAATTAGATTATTGCTGTTAGTGCAGTGGCACAGTTATTTTTCTGCTGGAAGTGAACCAAAATGAAACTCTTGCATCAGAACAAGATTGGTACGAGATGCATGTATCTGGTGTTAGACCTAACATTTCTCTGTAGCAGACAGATAAAATGCTGGTACTGAACACTTGGTTGGTGAAAGTGCTTAAAACTATCTTAGCAGGATCTCAAGCAGTCTGTTGTAATGAAGTTTTAATACGTTCTGCTTAGGTTTCAGTTCCCTATGAGTAAGTTACAGCTTGAAAAAGGGTATGTGGGTTTGCTTTTAATGCAGCCCTATTGCAAGATACATGTATTGCCCATCATGAGACCTTTATTGTCCACAATTAGTAAAATTGTCTCTTTTAAACTTATTCTGATTTAGAGTGTTAATTTCATCAGCAAGGCAGCAGATTTTTCTGAATTAAATTGTACTCTGTCATGTGTTCCTCCTACTCCTGCCAGAACATAATCCTTCATTGTACAGATACACTAAAACAGTAAGGGGTGAATAATTGCTGTACTATTGACAGTTCAGGATATATCAGTTGAATAATTTGCATATTCATTATTTTGTAAGAACTGAGTAGTATTTTGTAAATATTTCTAACGTACTTGTGGGAAAAAAGTGTTACTAAAAATTAGCAGCAAATGAACTTGTGTACTTGTACATAAGTGCTCTTGTGTACTCTATTTGCTTGCATAATTCTGCTCTCTATTTTATGCATATTTAAAAGGATAGGGGAAAATAGCATGTATAATTTTAAAGGAGTAGCCAATTACAAGAGAAAAAGCTTTCCCCTGTATCTGTTGCTATGGTAACCAGGCAGCTTTCCTGGGGTCCAAAGAAAACAGCGTCTATAATGGAACAAATGGTGAGAAGTGCTGTGTTTTGTTTCAGAAGCAGAAATTATTGCCCACTGGCATTGAGATTGCAAACTGAGCTGTTTTTCTCTTAAACTGTACACTGCATCTAGATTGTGTTCTTTTTTTCTTTTCCATCAGAAATTTTTGTTAAAAGATGCAGCTCCATCTCCCAAAGAGCCTTCATAACTCACTCACAAGCAGTTCTGCAAAACTGAGGTGTCTAGGAGATTCCAAATGCTCTCTGGTGGTTTTCTTATCCCTAATTTCGTGGGGGGAAATACCTTGTTTTATTCCTTGACAAAAATGTCGATAAACACGTGTAAATAAACCCTTAGTATTTCTTACAAGGTGCTGGTTGGTCATGTGAAGTATGTATTTGCCCTTTTCAGAAAGATAAACTTTTCTGACACTCAGTGTGAACACAAGTTTTCACTGCATTCCTGTGGCCCTCCTGACAGGTAGCAGCAACCTGTGGCAAAGGTAGAAGCTATCAGCACTTGAGAAATTCAGGAACTGCTTTGGAAAACACATTTATGCGCATTTCACTGCTGATTCCATATGTCAAGTTTTCTTTCTCACCTCATTTTTAAATAAGTTCTTGTGTTTCTATATTTTATTAATTTTTTTTTTTCCCCTGTCTTGACTCTAGATTTTAGAAAAGGTTAGAAAAGTAGAGAAAGAACAGTATCTGTAACAGATACTTGAGATCAGCAGGGCTAATACTGGAATCTTGCTCTGGTGGATTTTTTTTTTTTTTTTTCAGCAGCACAGTTAATCAGTATTTTTCTCCCTTTCTTTAGCCAGTATTTTCACTCGGCTTCCTAAGTTCTATCTACATGAAAATCAAACAACATGAGTTTTTTATTATTTCTGTTGAAAGCAAATATAATACCTCTGCTGTTGAAGCAGTTGTACTGGATAGATATACTTGACAGCTGAGCTGTTCCCACTGAAAGTACAACATGGATGGATGGCACTTTTGTGCCGGAAGAATATGTCCACATCAGAGGTTGTTATGATTTAATTGATTTTTAAAAAACCCACAAACTTGGAGCAGTTTTGGTCAGAGCAGTGGAAAAACCCCTCTAATTTTTTTAAGTACTCTCTTCCTATGGGTTTTCTCAAAGAATTGGTACATCGAGAGTGTGCCTACAACAGAAGCTGTTCTTTGGTCTTAGTGTATCTTTTATTTCAGTCAGAAGTAGCACTTCAATTTAACGTCACACAGAATCTCTTCTATGAATTCCAATATTGACTTTCAGACCTTTTAAAAAGATGGATGATTGTCCATCATATTAGTAGACTTTTTAAATAAGAGACAATATTTTTAAATGTTTGGCATTTAAAAATTTTGTAATCATTCAGTACCAGTACTTGAACAAATTGTACAAATTTTCAGTGTGCTTCTCCATAAATTTTTCATGTTTATTGTTGTTAATATCTAGTTTGGAAGATGAACTGTTTTATTTGATGTTGTACAGAACTGGGTTTTTCCCTCTGCCTGCATTTTGTAATACAGAAGTCTGAATCTGGGGTATTTCTATGTAATATGGTATATCTATAATTGCATGATGTATTTTGTGTTTTTTATATGTATATATGCGTACATTGAAGGAAGGATATTATCTCAGTCTGTTTTCAGACACAGGGAAAGTGACTGTTCTGTGAACCAAGCTGATTTTCGAACTATAAAAGAATAAAACAAGCTTGGAAAAAAATCTTTGTAGAATCATTCAGAATATAGTTTTGGATGAACTGTGATACACAGTGTAAACAGAGAGTTGTATGGTCACTTAAACTGAATGCAAAATTATTTCTATTTACCATTCCTTTAAATAGGCTATAATTTTAAAATCTTACTATGTAGAAAAGTAATTCCTTGGCTACCATTTTATAAAAGCCCTAAAGCAACAGAAAACATATAGGGAGCAGGATGAATTCTAATTATAATACCAATTTCCTCCAGCTGCCCTTCAGCCTGTATATCAAATACTGTCTAATTTGTGTATCATGTCAGAATTGTCTTGTGGAAGGATCTGAAGAAAGAGGTGCTAATTACTTCACAGATTACATGGAAGTTGTTCTAGATGGAAGAAGTGCCACGGGGGAAAAAAGTACTAAGTACTAACGGCATGTGAACTAATTGGAAATATGTAGATACTAAGACTAAAATTCTGTAGGGCCTTGAAAGTTAAGTCAAATCTTTATATTCAAATACTATGACGGTAGTCACTGCACAGCTATGTTACCTGTCACAATAATGTCTTCCTATGTTCAGCCTGTTTCCTGCTGTCTAGCCGGTTAACTTGGAAATAATATGTCTCAGAGGAATATGTCTACTCCAGTTGATCTTTTTTTTTTCTGTACAGGTGGATGTGGCGGTGGTGCATTTCACTCCATTGGTGCAACCAAAGATACAGCAGCCGTTTGAGCTAGTAGAAAAAGTGGTTCAAAGGGTTTTTCAGTTTAGAAGAAAACACTGCTTCCGAGGAATCGCGTAAGAATCTTTAATGAAAAGTTCTCAGATAATGTTTTTGTAAATGTGTCAGCTACTGAATCAGTGGAGAAACACTTGTAGCTATGCATTTGATTTTATTCTTCCCATTTTAAATTTGTCCTCCTAGTTCATCAGATCTTTTTATTTCAGAATGGTTTCTGGAGACAAAAGTATGAGATGAATCTCTTTCTGCTGTAATTATGTAATAATTACAGTGCATTTTTGTTAGTGCAGTTGAAGCTATTAAAATTACTAGGATAAATTGGTGATCTTTCCAAGAGTTTCTCTGTCTCAGGAACCAAAAAAAACCCCAACCACAAAAACTACAGCATTTGTTGGTTGAGTCAAAAAATGAAAGTCTCAAAATTCAGAACCAAAGATGGCAGTGTGGAGGGAGAATGTATCTGTGGGAAATTTTACTTATTTGGGGATAATGTCAAAAGGTCAAATTCTTGTTTCTGTGCTTGCCCTTTTATAAGAGTTCTTACTGACTCTTTAAAAAAAATTCCCATGTCTTACTGAGGTGATTTACTAGGATCTGTAACTGATGATGAAAGAAACCTGCAGTCTTTTTGCCAAGGTTCCTGTTAAAACTCCAGCATAGCCACATGTCTGACTTGGTATGGGGAAGAACCAGCATTCAGCATTGTAGAACGTGTGACAGAGCTGCTGCAGCTTTGGCTACCTGAATTTTACTGGGTATGGTTTTGGCCCTGATGCAGTCTAGAATTAGGGTGGATGCCACCTTACTGAACTACGAGCTTTATATGTCACTTCTCTAAAGATGAACACAGAATTTTACCTCTAGTTGTGGGTTTTTGTTTAAGCCAGTGAATGGCATTGATGTCTGGGATGCAGACATTTGACCTAAAATGAGTACCAATTTCGCTGTTTTAAGGTTTGAATATGCATTTGGAGGTGGTTAGAAAATGGGATATCATCTGAACTTTAGATAGGTTTGTATTTGATTCACAGGGTTGGTTTTGTTATGAAAGAACAGTTTCAGTTGTCAATGTAAGCAGAAGGCATGTGCAATCAGCACGTCCTATGTTATGTGGAATATTTTTGCCAAAGTAAGTTTAAAAAAAACTCCAACTATTGTGTAATCTCAAATTACTAATAACTGCTCTACATTCTTTTGAGGTAAGGAGGGGGAATCTGAACTTTTGGACATCACATATTCCCTAGCAGCTTATCATACTTTATCCCTAGTGTGCAGCTAAGAAACACAATCCTCTTATTCTTTAGCAGACCTGAAAAAAAAATAGTAAATTTTGGTATATAATAAGGTTATTATGTTTGTTATAAGGTATAAAATCAACGTAATCGAATCAGCTTACATTTGTGTGCAAATTCTGGGCTCTGAGAGAGACATGGTATATAAGATTAAGATACTAAGTCCATGAAGAAAAACATAGTAGTTTGAGTTGCTGTTCATGGTCATTTTTAAGATGGTTCATAGTCTGTACATAAACGATGATTGAACATTTTGGTTCTAGGTACATCTTTTAACTACCAAATCAAAGGAGAGAATAAGTTAAGGAGGGCCATCAAAATAAGGACTGATCCATTTTAACCTTGCTGACCTAGATGCTGAGTAACTAATGGGGACATTTTTCACCAGGCCCTGAGTGGCATGTACTTTAAACCATGTTCCCAGAAGTTCCATCCTTCTCTTGTCATTTTAAACGCTTTCTTAACTTTGTATTCTGTCTGCCCACCAAGAGCCAACTATTACTCACACAAAGTCTTTTGACTAGCTTGTCCAGCCAACCTGCAAAACAGCTGGATGCAGGCATGGGGGGGGGGGGGTGTTCCTGTATTAGATTCATGGCATTTTTAGGTCTTATGCATGTTTATGTCAGAGGCAGGTAATTTGAACATCAAGACACACACATCAACCATGTGCAAATATTCTGCCTTCTTGACCTGGTAACTACAGCTAATAGGAGCTCGTCCTTACTCTAGTTTGCACTTTGTAGAAGACGTTTTTGTGAGACATTAAAAATCACTTGAATTAATACTACTCATTAAAATTTGAGGAACTTGTGAAAGAGGTTCTAAAGCATCTGACCACAGAGTAAATGAACTTGTTTGAGTATCTATGAACAGTAACAGAGCAGAAAACAAAATCTAAGATTCCTGGCACATTCTCAAGAGTTCTAAATATTGAAAAGTGAATGATAATGAAATATTCCTTTCCTCCTTCCTGGCTTTTTTTTCTTTTTTTTTTTTTTTTTGCATTGGAATTACGGTATTAATGACAAGTGATAGAATATCTTTCCCATTGGAATGAAAAAAGTCAGTCATATGGTTTGGCTCTGCTCTGTTTGGCACAGTTTAATCTATTGCTGTTCTCTAAAATATAAGGCTAATTCCAAGAAGGCTCTGTCACTGTAGCTCTTTTAAATGTTAGCAAACATGAACATACATGCATGTGTGTGATGTACAAGTATGTATACCCTTTCCTATGTTGTTATAATTTGCATTTGCAGAAAAAGGACCCTTATGTTTCTATTTGCTTACATAGTGAGCTATATGAAGAGTGCCTGCGCTAAAATAATGACATACTTAATAGTAAACCTGTATTAAGTAAATTCCCAAGAGGACTGTCTTACTTTTAAGGGAAACTGAATTGTCTGTCTGAATTGTTTAAATTTGTTTGTCTTCTCCCCACACCTTTTAGGACCTTGTTTCCTGAAAGTGGACGTTTGAAAAAAACAGAACAGCTGATGATGACAGCAAATGTTGATCCAACTCTGCGTCCTTTTCAGCTCTCCATGTCACACTTCAGAAATCTGTGCAATACATACAGGAAAATGTGCGATGAAGATCCAAGCCTTTTTGCGTACAATTACAGAGAAGAGCTAAGGCAGAAGAAGAAGATGAGGCATTTACTTAAACATACCAGTCGGTCCAAACAGACTGGAGAGGAAAATCAGCTGTCATTGCAGCAGACTGAATTTTAATTTGTTTTAACTCCTTGATCTAGAGGTTTTGATTCCATAAAAGGAGGCTTATATAGTCCTACATCTGTGCAGGTATGGAAGAAATACTTTTGAGGAAGTGGTGGAGAGAGTGGGCTTTCCCATTTTATTTATTCATTCCAGTCAGGTGTAGACAAAAGTGAAAGGATGGTCCAGTTACAAGGGGCCTACAGGATCTTTTTACTTCAGGGGAATGGCTAGAACACATACCAAGAACAAGGTATGAGACATGTAATTAAGCTGGGATACTGCTGAAATAATGGAGTTTTGTATGACTGAAAGTGCATTATTGAAACATGACAAAAACACTTACCATACTTCAGCATGTAAGACAGTGTTTGGGTTTTTGTGCTCTTTTTATCCTGGAACATCCTATACTGCAGAGTAATTTAAAAAACAAAAGCCAAACCCTCTTGTATAAATATACTCAAGTAACTGGCTTAAAGGAGGAAAAAGTGCACAGATTGCCTCAAGGTCTGCCAGTACTCTTCTCATTTATGCAAAAGCAAAGAATTTGGGATTTAAAGCTCCAACTAGAGCAAAGCAGCATCATAAAAAGTAGAAAGCATGGCTAAATACAATACTTATTTGTCTTTTACTGTACAGGCTGGTAGAGAAAATAAAAAATACAGTCAAATAAAAGATTACAGGCCAAGCTTTGTATTTACACATATGTATAAAGTATAAACAGTATCTTGAAACTTACAAAAATGAAATTTCTGCACTATTGTGCACTAAAACACATGAAAATAACTTAATTCTGCTTTAAATAAAGCAAAAATGAAAACCAAACAAATAAAATGCCCAAGGAATTGAAAAATTCATTTTGCAATGCTACTTTCCACTGTAATCCCCTCTGCCACTCACTAGCACCTTTTCCACCTTACTCAAAGTACTAACGAGGCCATCCTTCTCTTCCACTCCCCTCCCCAAGAATACTACATCATCTTAATAACTGCTTGAAAGGGATGAACTAATTTACAGACCTTGGCCAACTTAATCTATTTTTGATCCACAATAAATTAAAATAACTTAAGAATGCTTTACAGCTGGTTTTGTGGAAAAAATGTATTAGTGCACAAAATCAGATAGTAGTTTTCCTGCAGCTTCCATGAATTTACTAGTTTTAAAGCAAAATAAGTTTGTTGAATTTTATGTGGACTTCAAATGAATATTTTAAATATAGTGCTCAGAAAGCTAGGATTTCCCATGCCTCTCCACAGCTTCATAAAAACAGTCCTCATTAACTACAGATGTTAAACTCTGGACGCTAAATTCTCTCTCTAAAATAGAGTTCAGATCCAGATTTGCAGCATCAGAGTGACTGTCAAGGGACTGGTGACGTTCTTGCATTGCCATTAAAGTTCCTCTGTTACGCTTTGTACTGTTTACTTTTCTCTTCACTGGGCAGAAGTGGGCACGCACCAGCTTTGGATGCTGTCCTGTCTTAAAGCCATCTCTTTCCTCATTTTCAGCAGCCTGATCCCGTTCAGAGTCAGTACTCGGTTCCTCTGAAATCTTCAGCCGTTGGAACTGTATTTCAATGTCTTTTGTAGGGCTGCCCTTCTTTAGGCTCTGATAGTCATTGTCGTCATCATCGTCACTGAGAATATCAGATTCTTTGACAAGGACGTTAGAAAAGTCGGATGCACAGCTCTGTTCGTGTTTATCAGGAGATGAATTTTTGGGCTCCTGTATGCTCTCTGCAGTGTGGCAGCTGCTGCTGTGAGTACTGCTGCTCAGGCTGCACTCATCCGAGTCCTGGAAGGTGCCTTTCCCCGGGTCACCATTCCACTCGCTACTGGATGAATTCTTCAGTACCTTCAAGGACCTCGTGGAAGCTGTGCAGAGGAAGAAGGCAGGTTTATTTTTTTCAGCAAAACATCAGGTGGTTGTTCTACTGTCTGTCTCAATAGCTCACTTATAATTACAGTGTATGTAGCCTCACTTCATAATCATCTCAGATTACACATGCCAGCATTCTGATACCAATGGTGCAATCCCATGTCTAAGAGTTTTCATTCCACCTACCCAGAGCTATATGCTTGCATTCACATGTAATATGTACAAAATCCTCCCAAAATTGTAGTAATGATTTACACACATCCAAAGGAAAGCCAAGACTGATTCAGGCCCCTTAAGCACCGGAGGACCAGCCTGGAGGCTTAAGTTGAACTGTCCTAGTTCCTGTGATGTTAAGGGGAATTTACAGACAACTGATCAGCTGGAGAACTTGAACTACCAGTAGATACTCATTTAACTAAAATGTCTGAAGCCTGTGCTTAACTAGGGTAGCTGCTGGCATGCAGATTTAGTGCATTGAAAGAAGCAAGACCCCTGCCTTTTGCCAGTTGTTTCAGCTTTAAATGTTATTAGGGCTGAGTTACTAAAGGGAACCCAGAGGAAAGAACACGAATACTGCATGCCAAAGGCAGTCCATTTCTTCCCAGCAAAATTAATTCGGGCCTTATTAAGTCTTCCTTTAGGAAAGCTAATGACACATCAAATGAGAGAATACAGTGAGGGGGGTGGCAAGCTTGCTTATCTCCTCTAGCCCTTGTCATGCACTGAGTTGTGGAGAAACTCTACCACCTCCCCAGCCTGAAAAAGGTATGGGATTTGTGGGTCTGGCACACCAACCCGCTAAAGTCAGGGTAGCAGTTGTGAACCTTGTGCCAGCCCTGGAGTCCAGAATGCATTTTTCACCTCAAGAATGTGTTTCTTACCCAGTTTGGCTGTTGCAGGTACACGGTTCTTGAGTGGGACAAGGCGATCTTTACACATTTTCTCCAGTGGTAGCTCACATTTTATGTGACGTCTGAAATTCTCCCGCAAAATAGAACGGATCACCTTCACGATGTTAGTCTTGTTCTCACAGTCACTGCAAGTTTAAGAAAACAGATAGCCTAATTTTCCGCTCAAAGGTAAGACACTATTGGGATGAAATCTGCCCTTCTCCTTTTTGCTGATGTGCTTTAGTGCAGTGAGGTTTTTTCAGTAGCTTGCTTTAATTGTGGTTTTGCAGCTAACATCTTCAGGCATTTCACATACTTTGTGTTTTGAGATCTTGATTAATTCCCCTTAGAAAAACAGCCTGAAAAGTAACTAACTTCTGTATCAAGGCATCACCCCTTAAGTGGTCTTTATCAGAGGGTCATTTCTGATAACCAACAGAGTCTGATACAGTCAGTTACTTTGCCCCTATCATACTGGAACTTATGATCATACATCTGTGCAGATTCCTGACATTGGATCACTGCGCCAAATTCACTTCTATTTCAAATAGTTACGCTTTATGCAGTTAAACACTGGCATAGTGCCTGGATTCAAAGGGTGACAGCTGCATTAGAAGTGCTGATGCAAAGGTAATGCAGGGGAAAATACTTTCTTTTTTAAATTCCTTTAATGTGATTTGTCAAATACAACCTCCATGTAAAGCTTACCTGCTGCACAACTGAAAAATTGTTTCTGGCCTGCCTTCTAGTTCTGACTTGGTGTGAATCAGTTCCCAGATACAGCTGTTCTCTGTTCCTGTGCATGGAAGGAAACATTATTTTTGTATCTATTTGACAAAACCTTTGGCATTAGAAAGACCAATGTGGAGCTGCTCTGCTCCTGAAGGCAGTGTTAACATAGCCATGGGTGCATCCACAGAAGATCTCGCCCAAGATGGAACCCAAAGGAAAGTTCCCTGCACTCTCCCGTTGCAGCAGCCTCGAGCTGCCTTTGGTAACTCGACCTCTATTGCAGAGTTTCTTTCCCCCATTCTTACTGTTTCTCACTGCCTTCCAGCCTTCAAAGGCTGCCTCCCAGGTGTGTAAAGCATTTGCTCTAAACACCTAGTGACACTTAGAACTGGACAGCATCATAAACATCAACTCAAAGGGAAAACAAAAACAGCCATCTACTACCATGAATTAGAGTCAACTTTCCCACATTTGAAAAAAAATCAAGGGTCAGCACACACACAGCATAAGGGCGTCACCAGGACATCAACTGTGGTAAATCACCTTCTTGTTCATGGTGTCTTTTCACTGGGGATTTCCATTCTGTCATTCCTTCCCATGATGTTGCATCTTCCTAAGCTCATGGAAGAAGCCAACATACATTAACAGACTTTCTTCATTTGGTATCAAGCCTGTACCCCCTGAGTGCAGAGAACAGATTTTATCTACACTTGCCTGTTTCCAGAGGGTCCAGAAAGATATATGGAAAAAGCAGTATTACAGAATCCCCAAAAAGCGTTTGTGCTGATTTTGCCTGGGATAGAGTAAATTTTCTTCACAGAAGCTAGTATGAGTCCATGGTTTGGATTTGGGAGGAAAAAATGTCGATATCATTCTGATCTCTTGAGTTGTTGCTGAGCAGTCAAGGCCTGTCCAGCTTCTCATGCTGGCCTGCCAGCGAGCAGGCTGGGGGTGCGCGGGAAGCTGGGAGGGGGCACAGCCAGGACAGCTGACCCTAACTGGCCAAAGGGATATGCCATACCATATGGCGCCATGCTTGGTATGTAAAGCTGGGGGAAGAAAAAGGAAGAGGGGGATGTTTGCAGTGACGGCGTTTGTCTTCCCAAGTAACCATTATGTGTGATGCTTCCCTGGAGATGGCTGAACTCCTGCCTGCCGATTGGAAGTGATGAATGGATTCCTTGCTTTGCTCTGCTTGCGTGCGTGGCTTTTGCTTTACCTGTTGAACTGTCTTTATCTCAACCCAGAAGTTTTCTCACTTTTACCCTTCTGATTCTCTCCCCCATCCCGCCATGGCGGTAATGAGCAAGTGGCTGCGTGGAGCTTAGTTGCCAGCTGGGGTTAAACCACAACAGTGTTCAATCCTGAAGTATTCAGTGCAAGGGATTACCTGCTGTGTTCCCCAGTCGAACTTGAAGAGCAGATAAAGGAATCAGCCAACGAAATTTAAATGGATCCAAGTCACCATAATTATGTGCAGCACGAACATTAGCAGGCTGCAAAAAGAAAAACAAGGGTATTTCTCAGAAGTAAAAAAAGTGGGGTGTTTTTTGTGTTACTCTTAAAAGACCTGCCTCTGAAAAGAAACTAAATTGATTAGACTTTTTCCTTCAGGACCCTAATATGTGCTTGTAAATGTAGTTGAAATGGTGATAGACACAACCTTTGGAATTTGTAATTGCTTCAACTTTTAAAAGCACTTGTTTTTAATGGATAAAAATAATACTTTGCATCTAAGCATTACTAGGGAACAAGTTTCCCATGAAGGAACCTGCAGACTGTTGATTAGCAGAATACATTAATCATGTAGCTGCTGCTGCTACTTTTAGAGCCCCTCCATCTGTTATGATAAGCATGGCGCAGTACTTCACCACTGGTACTCAGGTTATACAACTTGTTACTTCATTTCAGCATTCCAGTTTTGTAAATGGGGACAGAGGAGGTTATGTTTATAGTACCCCCTCTCCTTTCCTTCCAGGGTGATCAAGGGTCTATAAACAGAGGTCTTTAACTACGCACTACATTAAGGTAGGCCATTGTAAATGCCATCTGGAAGAATTAATGATTCCTTTATGGCAATGTTTCATATTCCACCTCACAGAACTAACATGGGGCGCACACAGAGAAGATGCTGCTGCATAAATAACAAAAAAAAAAAAATTTTTTGTCTGAGCACCCGTTTTAGCTGTGATGGCTAGAATTCCAGCCTAGTGAGGGAAGGTGGCATTTCACCACAGCCATTCCCCCTTCCACACTGGTGTGGTCCATCTCTCACTGCAGTAGGATCCTGTGCATAAACACCCACCACTTCCACTGATACCAGACTTACCATTTTCTTTTTCAGTTTGTAGTTCTCCTTATACACCAGTATTACAGCCCTCTTAAAAACTGAAAAAGAAAGGAAAAAAGGAAAACCGTTAATTACTGGTGTAATATTCAATGAAAATACTATATGGGAGAAGCTGATCATTGTAGTCACAAGAATGTGAAGGATGAGAGAAGCAAACTGACTGAAAAGCACCTGCCTTGTATTAAAGTGGCAACTGGGTTTTCCGTCTTACACTTGTTCATGCAATGGCAGTATTTTTTCCTCAGATTTTGTTCTGAACATTTAGGATGAAGCCATTCTGCAAATTTATTCTGAAACTAGACTAGCAGCAGCCTGTCTCCTGTAAGTTCTCACATAACCAAGTACAGCAGCCATAGTTTAGATGTAAAGGTTCAGATTTTCTTTTTGTAACCGATGGATGTCTTCAAGTTCAATAAGGGCCTATAGCAAAAGAGGGCTGTGAAAAAGAATACTAAGTCTGTTCTCCTGCAGTTCAACACTTGTTTAGCTGGAAACTCAAACATTCATCTCAACTCCTACTTTTCCACCTGCAGGAATTCTCTAGCTTCCACAACATCCAACTGGAGTGGCTCACTAACATCATCTGGTCTCTCAGCCTCCAGGGAAGCAGGGACACGTTCTCGCTCATCTGTAAGGAGGAACAGAAACTTGGGGGCATTGAAGCTGCAGCTGAACTATGGGATGGCTCTGCAGAGCAGTCCTGGATCCCAGATAGGGCTCTAGCGCAGTATAGCTCTATTCCTGCTCATGCATCCACGCTTCCTTCCAGTGGAAGAGGAGAGAGGGGCAATGGTATGCAGCCGAGTCTCCTCTCTACATGAAGCCAGGATGCAGCCATGGCATGCACAGCATTTACCCCACAGCTTAGCAGTTTCTCTCAGTTCCACACATCAGGTGCATTTTTCTAAGCTGCCCGCATAGAGTTTGAAGTGACAATAAAACTCGGTTTCCCAAATGGCATACGAGCAGTCTGCCATTGATTCATACATGTCCTGCTGGAAGTGTCTGGCATGTGGGAGCCTGTGAGGTAGCTCCTGTTTGTTCTTGTGTTAGAAGCGCTCCCTCCCTTAACCTGTCATGCTTCCCAGGGAAGGAATGCATGGCAGCCCTGAGAAAGTGAAACCTGGAGTTGTTCTGTAGGTGTTTATCCAACGACATTTTGAAGAAATATTTTTTAACAAAATGAGCAAATGCCGAAGATGTTTCACTGGAAGATTTAATTATTTAGGCAATTATTAAATGTTTAATTGTATATATACTATTAAATAAGACTCTTGTTTGTATGCTTTCATTTCCACATCCATTTTTCAGGTTAAAATAATCTGAATGGGGATTTTGATGCAGCAGCTGTAAAGCAGAGGTTAGCCTGAATTGGCAAGAGTAGAATAAATCACCATTTGCCTACCAGCCCCTTTGAAAGCTTGGTTTAGCAGATTGTTCTAAAGGGAAATACTGCCCCTCGAAAATCACTGCTTTCCATAGTTTACACATAGGCAGGAGAGCAGTTGAGGTTGGCTCACAGAGCAAACAGCAACAGCAAACAAACGAATGGAAACTTGTCTCATATTAGGAAATACAACTATGTATTTTTTCAGATGTAAGTCTACCCTAGCTATCACATGGCTAGAGGGAAAGGAGATGGTGGCTTTCATCTTGTGACAAGATTTAATGTGGTACTCTTTAGATTTGAAAGAGCGGAGAGTCATTAAGGAAGACACTTACCAAACACTGTAAGTTCAAGGTCTTTTCTTGCTTTGCCCAGCGATGGGAAAGGATTCAGCCAGGAAACTGAAGAGTGCATCAGAAGTTCTCCCATTGAAAGCTCTGTCACCTGTATTAAATTGTAACAGTAGATAACGTAAATAAATAAACATATACATCAAGGCTGCAATCCACATATGTAAGTAAAACATGCTTTCTGTATTTACTGTATGTACAGAGAGAAAGGCAGAGCGATCTGCACAATGGCAGGAAAAGTGTGAGTAATCCCCTTTTTAAAATAGGTAACAACTATAAAAACTAATAGCCCGTAAGTTATGGAAGCTGGATAGAAATTCTTACTATTAATAACTTAGAAGAATATTAAGTTGATCTGATGATCTGTCACTTACATGTAGCCAGTTGTGAACTGGCTGATCTATTCGCTGTAAGTATCTTTAATTCCTATAGAGTAATTAGTATTAATGACTCTGCCAATGGCAGAATTAATGGAGGTCTTGTACTCTGAGGCTGGTTTCTTCTGTGGGACACGACGTAATACTGTGAAGAATCTCCCATGCTGTCAAGTTTTGTTTCCCCATAAACGATGGGAAACCAGCTAGCCAACGGGGGCGAATTGGCTTTTACTAAGAGGACATAAAACAACCAAGCCAGCACCTCTCATATCTCATCTCCACCTTAGCAGATTTGATCAGCTTAGTAATCGTTTGATGTAAATAGCTGAGACCTTGCTGCCCCAGTTCTGGGAGATGCGTGCACACACAGTCTAACTAATGGTTTTTGCTCTGACAAATACCCGTGGATGCCTCAGCACTGGAAGTGTAGAGAATGAGAATAACAGACCTTAATGTGAAATCCCTCAAATTGCCATTTTCACTTATACGGGTGAAAAAATATCTTAAGAATTTAAGAACTCTGTGGCGTAAAATCTGAATGCCTTGGGGCATGGATAATCTCTGCAACATTTGAGAAGAAGAGGATTTCTCCTACTGAGAATTATGTCTACTCCTGCTTGCAATTCTTGTCAGTCTGGAAGGCGGCTCTGGCAGCTGTCTGAAAATTTTAGCATAACCTACTGACAAAAAGAAACCTGACACGCAGATATGAAATGGAAGTCAAAATAATGAAGGAGAATGGAGGAAGCCCAGCACAAATGAGTTCCCAAAATTACCTCAGGAAGAGATAAAACACCCAAAGGCAAGCAGGATAATGCTTCAGGAGTGAATAAAACTTGTTGTTGCTTCTCTTACCTCCTTCTCTGTTCCACTTTGATCTGCAACCAGTTGGTCAAATACCGTGCCGTAATCTTCATATATCTTCTGCATCTCGTTGATGTGACTTGCTACTTTTTCCATTGCCTTCAGTGCTTCTGTAAGGTTTTAAAATTTCAGAAACAGCTATGTAATTCAATTGCATTTTCTACGCATGGCATTTTTTATTGAATTCCACTCGAGGCAGGTAAAATGACGCGGTGTTCCCAAGGCTTGGTGAACAGAATTTTAGCTTTCTATCAGCGCTTTCTCATTGCCAACAGTAGGAGGTATGCTTCCTGATCAGAGTAAGTAAAAAATGCTCGTCTGGTGTCTGAAGTGCCTGAAAAGGCTGCAGTAAGCATTCCAGTGATGAGCTCCCAAATGTATGAATATTCCTATCAACACGATAGTAAATACGGTTTGGTTTTGCATCTTGTATATATAGGGCCAGGCCGCTAGGATCTCTAGAGTAATCTACACCCATACTAGAATAAGTCATCTGACGAGCTTTAATAGAAACAAACTGCATCCCACAGAACGGACAAAAAAATACAGTGCTAGGTTGTGCAACTTCCTCACTGATTGTATCCACGAAATTAAATGCTGGTGGCCACGTTTTGTTTAAATTTTGTTTTCTAAGCAAGAATGACACTAGATTTCATTACACTTTTTTGTTAATTCATAAAGGAGTTGGAGAAGGGCACTTAGTTTCTCCAGTCCTGCCAGCTCTTAACAGTGCAGCCTTTTACAAGTTTGGCATTCATCCTGACCTGCAAGTAAGTCACCCCCAGCTTGGTTGCAAGGGCAAGGCAACCATATTAGAAGCTCCCTCTGAAGTCAGTAACAGCCTCGTGACTTTTTGCTGACAGTATGTTTTGCCTCAATCTATTTTGTTAAAATGACAATCATTCCATAAAGTCTCTAGGCTTTCATCCATGATGTGCTGACAGACCTGAACTGGAATTTGCCAGGGTGAAGTCCCAAGCATCTGAGCCTAGAAAAGCAATCAACTCTAATATATGTTTGACAGACAAGTTTTTCTACGTGGGAAGACTGTGAAGCTTTGACACAGATCTCTTCTACGAAAGCAAGAGTCACATCCAAACCTCAAACAACTAAAATTTCCTTCTGTAGAGCTGTTGAAGTTTGATGTGTTTCAGGAACAGAGTAATAACCACCAGATGGAGCTTTCATCAGTGTTTCCCAAGTGGGGGGGAAAAAAAAAAAGCAACACTATAACCTGACAGGCTCCTGTGCAAGAATCGAGGAGAAAGACCCCAGTCCTATTTGCTATGACAAATCTTGGGCACATCTACTTCTCAAAGCGACTTGGACATACCAAGTAGGACTTTTGCTAACTGCACGAAAAAGCTACTTACTATTTTCAAGGAGACGGAGGGAATTCTCTCTAGGTTTTGATGACTTCTGTGCTATCTACTAGAATGGGTACCTGCACCTTCAAATAGGGCTGGAAATAGAACTTAACTCATATTCATTCCCGTAGAAGAAAGGAAGAAGTTACCTGTCAAATGATAGTGCTCCTCACTCTCGTTATCTGTCAGAGACACCAGCTCTTTTAAAAGCAGAGGATATTTCAGCACTCTCTGAACAGGCTTTATGAGATATGACTCCAGTGTAGAAGAGTGTTGCTTTGTGGGATTTCGAGCATCCAGAAAGTTCTTAAAGGCACTATCTGTTTTGGCTAGATGTATATAAAAGAGTTCGTCAGTTGAACATGGAAGTCCTAGAAGGTACAATAACTTGAAAGCACAGAACCAGCACCAAAAGTCTCACCCTTTTCAACAGATGGTTTACACTTGTCATTTCATAATCATTTCCTGCATTAACTAAGATACAGAAGGGCTAAGAAAGCAATTACATCAAGGTGAGATTATTCCTCAACGTAATTTTTCCACTGCACTGCAGTGGATGGCAGAGGAACTAATTCCTAACTTATTTACCATTTGTTGCTGCTTTTTGGAGTATAAGCTGGATCTGCAGGCAGCATAAACTTGTGGAAGACGTTTCTGTAGCTATTCAGGCTACTGCCTGGATGTTACAAAATTTCAGTTCTATACCATACTTCAGCGGAAGTGCTATTCCTTAGCTTAGCTATTCCTATTGAAAGACACCCAGTTAGCCTTCTCTTTGTACCAATATTCTCTGCAAGTCGACAAGATTTGTTACGGTAGTTCACTGCAGTTTAAATTCATGCAAATGAATTACAATAATTAGGATAACAAATTACCTCTCTCGAGAACTTTCTGAACTTTGATGTGGTTTGCGCAGAAGCCACTGTACAGTTTAAAGTGGTCAGCATAATACAGAAAGGAGCCTCCGAGAGAAAACAGCAATTTCTGAAATCAACACAATCAAAATATTAATTCATTACCAGAATCCTAAATAAATGTTCAGGCACATAACACAGAGGCTTAACACCGTGATTTTTTGCTATCTTTCTATACATATCCTATTTTTATATGTTTATAAACATGTATATAAAGATCATGAATATACTATTAGTAGTAGCTCCAGAATGTTTCTGTATTTCTCTGGGCGTAGAGTTCATCCTGTTTAGGCAAAGCCTGCAATTTTCTGCATTCTCCCTGAGCAGGTAACACCACTGCAGACACTCTGTCTTACTGTATCTTTCAGGCAGCACAGGAACAACAATCAACAGACATGTAACAGGGCATCTTGTGCTGGGAAAACACATGAGCAACAGGAGGCAAGGCATACAAGTGCCAAAGCCAGAAGGGACAGTGTAAAACAAACGCTGAGGATTGCTTTCCAACTGTTTTCCTTCTTTCAGGCAGGGGGTAATTACAGGGCACCTCTGATGCTCTCGGATGAAGGGGCGGTTGGGAAGATGTGGGAGGGACTGAATCAGGAGGGACCCGTTTTTAGAAAAATGCTTCCCAAAGCAAAGATAAGAAAGAGGAGTAGTGAGGGAGGAGGAGGGGGAAGGGGAGGAGGAGGAGAGCAGCCCTCTCCCCTCTTTTTAATCAATGTTTGCTCCACAAAGGCAGCAAGTGTCTGGGAGATCTGCCAGCAGTCTCGCCTGGTCCTGTGACAGTGACTCCATCTCTGGGGAACTTACTTCTTCCAGTTAGGGTAGGTACGGAGTGGTTCCGCCGTGAGCCAGACAGCACAGCGAGCACACAACCTACAGCCATTTACACTTTGTAGGGCTTCTTCTTGGACCTCACAAGATGAGCAACTCATGCAGCATTTAAGAGGAAAAGCTCCCAGTCTGTAGCGGGTGAATTGGGCGCAGCGGGGAGGAGCACAGGGCAGGGCAGAATTCAGCACAGCAACAATGACCTTTCTACAAAGGAGTTCTACATCATAAGCATTGCTAGTTTATAGCATACTGAAAGTCTGCTCTGCACTTTCCATGCTCCATCTTCTGCCGTGGGAAAGAGGAAGATAAAACCAAGAAAAATAGCACTTATCTTTCACTGCTGAATAGATGTCTGCTATGCAAATCCAAAATAAAGCTTCAAACATAAAAGCAAGCATATGAAACTTAAAGAGTTCTTATAGCCAGATTTTCACAAATGCTGCAAGGTATTAAACAACCAAATATTTACCCGGAACTGAGATGGTGTTTCCAGTGTATTAAAATCTGAGGAAGAAGATATTCCATCTTCAAGGGTCTCCAAAAACACCTTCTGGAAATCCAGCATTTCTGGCAGACTGCCGAACAAGGATTCCATCTGGAAAAACATCAGCCTATGAAGTACAGAACTCCATGCATCTAACTGGGGTCTTGCAAAAACACTAAGGAGATGTGATGCACAAAGAGGTTGCAAAGCCCAATAACATCATTGTTAATACTTTTCAAACGGGTTTTATAAAAAAATCCTTACAAAAAAGCAAAGATTTCTTAGCAGTTAAGTCAAGAACAATTACCCTTTAAAAAAAGAAGTGACACATGCACCAGACAGAAAGGCACTGACTGGTGTAATTCCTGTTGTTCTGATTGTTTGCCTTTTCTGTCGTGCTCTGAGCAATGAAAAACCCAAGTGCCAAGGCGTTAACCCATAAAAGAATGACAAGCACATCTTTCAGTTATTCCCTCACCTCATCCTGTGTAAGGAAGGTTTCATTTTGGAGGGGATCCAAGTATAGCTCGAAGAGGCAGCTCAAGTCCTGCGAGAAAGAGAATTTGTTCACTTTTCATCTAACAGTTTGAAATTGTTCTTTATAAGACAACTGTGGGATAGGGGTAATTTTGGGGAATGAACTAGCAATACGATTTCTTTTCTGTAGCAAAATCACCTGCGTGTTATTAGCACTAAAGTGATTGGTAAATTAGACGCAAATTATTTCAGTGTAATATTTTTGTCTCATCCTTAAGGCTTTACAGCTTATATATAACAAATTATATTTTAGTATAGCATGAGGAGAAAACGTTACAGATGATGGCTTTCTAAAGGGTCCATGTATATGAACGGCATCAAATGTTTTAATCATGCATGTTAGATAAACCATATAAACAGTCACTCATTTAAACATCAGTAGTAATATTCAGAAGGACACATTTAAAAATCCTATTAGGTTTTAAAGTGTTCTGTTTTGTTGTGGGGAGGGATGTGATCAAGGGCTTTTTCAGTCGCTTCTTCAAAGAATTGGTGCCACTTTGAAGACTTACTATCCTACACCAAAGCATGACAGCAGGGCTGGGGCCCACTGCAGGGCTCTCCAACCTTAAGAAAAGAAACGGCAGAAATTCTTACGGAGAAGGAATAACAAGCACCTCCCTGAGAACGCCATAATGAGTATGTGCAACCTGCCAGGGCTTTGCCTGGTGCAAAATTTCACACATCAGTGACCTCCATGGTCATGCCTTTCTTCAAGCAATTCCTCTATAATAAACATCAGCTGGACATACATGGGGGTCCGTGTTCTGGAAAGCTTCCTCAAGCTTTACAGTGTATGGCTGTGTTAGTGCACTGGTGGATGTGCTAACAACAACAGACTGAAAGCATTTCCTCTTCTTTTCATAGAATAATAGAATAGTTTGGGTTGGAAGTGACCTTTAAAGGTCATCTAGTCCATCCCCCTGCTGGCAATGAGCAGGGACGTCTTCAACTAGATGGGGTTGCTCAGAGCCCCGTCCAACCTGACCTTGAATGCTTCCAGGGATGGGGCATCTACCACCTCTCTGGGAAACCTGTGCCAGTGTTTCAGCACATATTTTCCATAATTTTCCACATACATTATTGCAGCAAGTACTGATATCTCTAAGTGTTTTGAGATCAAGTAAAGTAGATGATTCCTCCTTGCTTTCATGTTTCTTTTGGCATCCAGTCACATGAATTTAGGGTTTATAAAAAGAAGAGGAGACATATATCTAACAAATTACGGACTAATCGGTCAAAGGAGAAATAACATGTGTGATGCTACAACCAACTGGAGTTGTGCCTTTTAGCTTTGCTGATTCAAAAATAATTATGTGCTATTTTCCACAATTACACTTTTTTCCTAATTTGTAGGAGAATCTGTCCTGTTCTTCTACCAGATTTATTTTCCTTTTGAAAACTATGGAAACATCCCCTGGAAAACTCCAGTGTTCAAATATTGCAGGTATCTACTCCCCACAAATTACCACTCTCCAATATAAATACAAATCGACTAGAACTAAAGCTACTAGATCAAATCCTACAGCCTCTGTTACAGGGGGCAAGCCCACTGAAAAGAACAGGAACAATTAGATAGGTGGACTCCGTAGGTTGTGGCCCTTGTAGAGGGCTGGTAATACAAAGGTAAGCACGAAATATGTTAAGACCATCCACAAATCACTGTCAGCCTCAAAAAGAAGGCTGTAGCTAACCAGATTTATTTTTGTTACCTTGACGTAAGATTTCTCAGTGTCCATAAGTTCCTGGATGACTTTCCTCAATCTCTCTGCATCAGAAAGGTGGCGAGCTAGTGGCCGTTGAGGTGGATCCTGGTTGTCCTTTTGTCCTTCCATACCACTTGCCTGGACTTCTTGGAAGTTTCGGCACAATACACTGATCTGTTCTGCGCTCTGTTAAATGAGAAGAGACAAGCGCCGATGTGTTAGAATACAAGCTGTACTGCAATTATTTTTAAGTCCTCAAATTGTGCTCTGGTTCCAAATTCAGGGGCCAGAGCATGCCACTGATTTTTGTGAAATATGTATCCTGGTAGTTTTGAACAGCTTGAATTTCTAGGAGATCCAGATCACAGCAGTAAAATGAAATGAAAATTTTCCAGTGATTTTCCAGTGCAAATTATTTTCAGTCTTCACATACAAGCTCGTGGGATGCAAAAGATGAGACAGCACTCACATATGTCATATACTTTGATTCTTATGACACTAGGATCACACTGTTTTCCATCTCCCTTATTTTGCAATGCTCACTGCATCAAAATAGAAAGAATTAGTAGATAAAGATCTTTTAAGCATCCAGGATAACTGTTTACAGGTACATCTGCTACCTATACTATGTTGTGTGTTTTTTTTCAAACAGTGAGACTTGGAGCTGAGGGTTCAGATTCCAACAGTCTGGGTTGTCAAAAGATGTTTAGGTGCTTTCTCTCCAAGGAGACAACTACGTATCGAGATTTGCTTTCAAAAATGGCAAATGGAAACCCTAATCTTTGAGATTCTTTAGAAGAATGATAAACATGAAAAAACCAGAAAATTTTCAAGCAAGGTAGGAGTTGGAGGTGTAACAACAATAGTTAATCTTATAAGGCAAAGATGGGAGAGAAAGAGATTTTCTGGGACTGATTATCTGTGTAGCTAGGTTCACCAACATACTAGGTCATCAAATGAGCAAATGCAAGTTACTCTGAAACTGAACTGAGTTATACAAAGCCTTCTGTAAGGTGGAGGCTAAATGCACTAATAATATTAAATCTCAACCATTCGTGACAAAACATAGGTACATTCCTCACACCTATACGATAGAAATGTTAAAATGTCAAATATTTGCCACATAGTCCATATTAGTCTCTAACTTCCCAGCCTCCAGCTTTGAACAACTCCACCACTCTAAAAAAAAAAAAATAAGTTACTTTCCTCACTAATATGTGCAACTGTCTTCTACTATAATCTTATAATAATAATGACAGCTTGCAGGGCTATGAAATTTAGATACACTTTGTATTTAAAACACTCATTAGGACCCGACAAAGCACAATGTAAATTGAATGGTGTTTGTTGGAATTACAGCTGCACATTGATGGAATACATTTTAAAATCACCGTCATCCTGTGCCACTAAAATTAATTAGTGTTTTGGAAACAAATCACAACTTAATTTAGGAAATGGAGGGGGGGTTAAGTATTTTAAAGCAACTTCTAAATAGCTGAATGCCGAAGTACTGAGTTTTGTTTTCTTTGTTTCTGATGTCAGAAAGTTTTGTATTTGTATCAGAATGACTCAGATTTTACACTCTCTACAGTTCAAGGTGCGTGTGAGCAGTTTGATTTACATCAACCTGGTGCCTTATCAAGGACACTAGATCAAGGATATGAGACAGCCTATTGAAAGTGAGTCATAAACATCATCATCAGGCACAGTTTTACAAGAAGAGTTGGAATTTCTCTATTCCTCCTCAACCACCTTCGCACGTAGGGCTGGCAGACATTAGAGATCATCCTGTGTTGTTCTTCATCCCCTTCAGTTTTGGGGCCAGAGCTGCATCTGCCACCAAGAACCACTGGGTAAGAAAGCATATGGAAATAGATGATACTCCTCAACATAGATACTATTTGAGCATCTAAGCAACATAATTCTGGTGTCAGAAATTGTTCCGCGTAACTGGCCTAAGCCCAAGACACAGGATTACCTCTCAGCCATACTGCCAACAAGCAGTGATTTTTATAAACTTCAGTACGTTCCTGAACATGTCAGCACTTTGTGTTTGCATGTCTGGCGTTAAGGATATTGCCCTTGTCCTGCAGTGCTGCTCCTAGGCTCTCGTCCTTTCCTGGAGTCTTGCTGCTCTCTGTCCCTCCCTTTCTGGGAGGCTTTCAGACTGTGCAATATCCAGACCCGATTCCACTCTTTGTACCCACTGTGGGACTTACATTTGGGTCAAAGCAAATGTACTTGATGACAGGACAGAAGTATTTCACATTCACTCCTACACATTGCACAGACCATAAAAGATGCAGGAACCCATTTTGCTAGTGAAACCACAAAGTGTACCTTAGGTTCTTGATCAAGAGCCCAGTATTCATGAGAAACTTAATAACAAAAAATAAGCAGAGAGGAATAAAAACTATTCTTGCTTCATATTTCTTCCCAAAAGTCCCTTACCACACAGGTCGGGATCTCCACCTTTTTTCCACACTGCTCTGGATGCTACTTTCTGCCTCCCACACTAAACAATGCCCCGCTCTTCATTATTTTTGGGGTTTGAAACAGATCTTTTCTAGAAAGACTCTAACGACAACCCCTAAGAACATCTCTTTTACGTCTTTACGTGTGGGCAGGAGAGGCCCAGCCTCTGCCCTGTTACTGGTTGCAGCTGGGATTTCAAAGCCGCCTGGGCATTCGGGATGTCAAAGCAGAGTCTGGCAGTCTAGTGCCCGTAAGCCAAGAAGTCTCAAGAGGAGCCCCAAGTTGATACTACACACACCCACCATAATCTTGAAATAAGGTGGGCATTAACCCTGAATTTGCTCTGACAATGACATTGCAATGGCTAACACAGGCAGACTTGACGCTCAGATACACCTGGTAAGCTCCTCAAGCACACAGCTGCTTTTATTTGCACAAGGCCAAGACTGTCTGTACTTAGTAAAATTATTTATGCCAATCTTTATAGTGTGCAGCTCATCAGAATAAAAACATTTAAATTGGTGAAAAGGCCAGATGACTGACTGTGGACAAGGCTGCAAGGTAGCTGGGTGCAGAGAAAAGCTGAGAAGAGCATACAGTGGAAGCAACAAACTTTCT
Organism: Phaethon lepturus; assembly: GCF_000687285.1. Taxonomy (NCBI): domain Eukaryota; kingdom Metazoa; phylum Chordata; class Aves; order Phaethontiformes; family Phaethontidae; genus Phaethon; species Phaethon lepturus. The sequence goes on from NW_010533842.1 coordinate 44,344, forward strand.
CCAAAATCCATCACTTGAGCTTATATATGCCACTTTCAGCAACATTTATAGGAGACTGCAAGCAGCTTCAGCTTACCTTGAGCGCTGAACAGCAGACAGCTAGGCTAAAAATCCCAAAATTTAGACTAACAGTGCTCGAGTTGGGAAAGATGACTGGAGCTTATGCAGGGCTTACTGAAAAAACAAATACTTGCATTCCAGGGAGAATGAAGTTAAGCAGCACTGTACTGTTCTATTGGCCATTTTCACAGCTTTTCCAACAAAGCTGTATAAACCCTTCTACAGACCGAGCAGTCAGAGGAAGCAGCCTCCTGCCCCGTACTCTCTTGGCCTCCAAGAAAACAGAAAGATGTGTAGAAGCAGCCTTGAGACTTTTTTTTTTTCATGCCTGCATGTTTGTGACTCATACTTGGGTCCCACATCCTTCTGCATGGAGCAGTCCCTGTGAATGAGGGTCGCTCACAGTAACCTTAGAGGGGACAGCTCCAGTCCACAGAATCGCCAGCCTGACGCAGAGCTGTCAATCACCACAGCGGTGCTCAGCTCGTCAGGTGGAGATGAAGCACATCCCATTTTCAATAACACTTCTGATAAGAAATATCAGAGATTTTTCCTTTAAAGCAAACAAAGGATACTCTTACAAGGAACCTCTTACAGATTTTATTTTTTTTATTCCTTGCAGACAAGCGTATCATCATCTGAGGCTGTGCTATCCCCACCAGAGTGAAAAATCTCCATAAAATTAATTGGTAAGAGAGCAGAAGACATTAATCAGCAGTGGTTAAGCATTAGCACAACAATTTCATGGCTACCCTGTGACTTTCTACTGAATGACACTGATTGAGCATAAATGCTGCACAAGGTCAATTAGTGTTACAGTGTTTCTGCTCATTGCTGTTTATTTTACCCTCATTTATACGCCTCAGGTACTCCCATCAGCTGGTTGGGGTTTGTCTGAAAAAATGAATATTTTGAGTAGGCTTAGAAAACAATTCAGTCTAAGAAAGACTCCTTGGGGAGGGTAAAACTGTGCATGTCCTTTGATGAGTTTTCAGATTCCTGTACCCTTGTGCAGGACATTGACCACATGGAGATCACCAATCTTTTGAATTCCTTATCCAAAGAGGAAGCATGCCCAGAAAGCATCCTGCAGAAACAGATTAGCCTTGTACCCTCTAAAAACAAACAGCTAACAGCTCAGCTCTGCCTGATGTATGTATTTCCAGGAAATAGGACTGAATGCACCAGTCACCAGAAGAAACACAATTATACAGGGTTTTGAGAAACGAACAACTGGCCAGAGAACTTTTTACATCCCTCATTCCGTGAAAGAAGGAAAGCTTTTGGAGACCTCCATCACTTTTCCTTTGTGTTAGAAGATTTTTCTTTCCAGAATGAAGGCAGCCCTAACAGCCATCATTTTTTGTGGGTTCTCTACAGACTTCTCTGTCATCCTCAGACTGGGAAGGTCCTGGAAGTACTTTGTAATGAAGCAATGTAAAAGGCTAGAAAGTCGCAGGTCTTCGCTTCCTTAAAGACCACTGCAAACAGTTGCTCTGTGTTACACACCAGTGCAGTACATGCACTCCTCTACATTGTTTATTAAGACTGAAAAATGTCAGCAGAGTTCTACTGAAAAGTGCCTTGTGAGATTTTCACCATAGGCATCTGGGCAAGACTGCTGCTCAGTTTCAGGGAACAGAAGCTAAAACATAGTAGATTCAGTCATTTCTTTTCTTCTGGTCCTTCTTTTTTTCCCCAACTTCAAGACCACTCAGAACATGAAACTGTTCCTGACTGACACTGCTGAAATTTTCTGGGTCTGTTTTGTTTAGCTGTGTCTTTTGCATGTCTTCTAAATTAGAAGTTTAAAATACTGCTAAAGGGAAAGTATTTTTTAAATTTAAAAGTGCCCACTCAGATCCTTTGTAGCAATAAGCCAAGCATAGTTAGAGTTATGCTTTAAGGAGGGAGAAGCAACCCCTCTACACCGCATTTTGAAAAGCTGCCCTGCCAGACACTACCAGACCAGCCAACAGGGGAGGAGTTAAGAACACACTTTTTGTCTTTGAGTCAAAGTTTCCCAATTTCAGGGACATTTACATTAGCAAAGTCAGCCTCTTCCAGCAACACAAGTAGGTGTCACCAACCTCATTTAGAAATCACAAGTACAGTAAGAAGAGGGGTTGATGACCTAGTAACTCTTTCCTGACAGCACAGGGCAAGGCCTGAAACAGGGCTGAACTCATGGCTGTGTAGAACAGCTAAGATGCAACCCACTTGACATGGGGCCTGAGCTATTAGTATGAATTGCATGGTGGCAAATCTTCCTTCTCACTTGCCACAGAGAGAGATGCCCGGTATCATTAGCTCCTTCCGCATGTCCTTATCCTGATGTTGTCAACCTTTAATGCAGAAGGCTCAAGTATTTTTCTACTACCTGTGTAATATATTTACAGCCGCCTTATATTCCCCCAGCAGTACCTTGATTGTAGCTCCTATTTTTCCTCCGTTTTTCCACAATCCTAAATTATTAGTCAAAAACCAGAGAAACAGTTAAAACATTCATGCTGCAGTTATTTCCAAATTTCCCTGAAGATTCTTGTTTTAACATCCCACTTCTTGTCAAAATCTGGATCATGACTTAGTCCTCCCTTTTGACAGACGCAAGAAAGAACTATTTGCTTGAGCCCAGCAGCAAACAGGGGCAGGCAACCAACCTACCCCTCCCTCCCCTCAAACTTCAAAAAACCCAAACCTTTCCCCCCGCAGCATACTGGTATAAGCTCACCCACCGACTACATGTTGCCAGAGTCCATTATTTGATTATTAACACCGGGACAGTCGCTATTGATCAAGCGCAGACAGCCCGGCCATGCTCATGCAGCCGCGGTCACCTACCTTAGCCTCACCAGGCAGCATCCCCCCAGCTCAACCCGCGCCGCTGCGGAACTCACCGCAGAAAACATCCTGTGCAGGGAGCCGCGCGCCGCTGCTGCTCGCTGCTGCGTTTTGCCAGCCAGCGCTGAGCTCCTAGCGCTGGTTTTACTCCTCCTGAAGGCGGGCATTGTGGCTTGTGAAAATAAACTTTGCCAAAAGGAAAAGGCCCCTCGGAAGGAAGCCACGGACCCTGCGATCCCCCACGAACAGATCTTCTCTGAGCTCGGCTGCACAAGTTTCTCTTTTGTGCCGACTGACGAAAATTGGAAATGCTGTCAATGTCCCAGCGCAATGGGGCTAAGCAGCGTATGAGAGCACGAACAGACCTGCCATGCTTCCTTTTATTACTAAAAATGCAGGGAAAACGTGCAAGATGAGAAGATTTTTTTTTTTTTGTTATAAATAGCTCGATGTAGTGAATGCAGGACAAAGTGCAGTTACGGCAAGGGAAGATGAGTTTTATTTCCCCAGAAATGTACCTGCCTCTGTGCCCGTGAAATTTACTGCATAAATAACACATCAGGTGCTTTGAGAAAATTAGTCAAATACCTAAAAATACCTAGAGGGTGCTGACTGCCCTGAAGGTCAGCGTGAATTATCAAAGGTACTGATGCTCTGTCAAGGGTATATTGCCACTAAATGGTGTGGCATACAAATGCTCTTACAATGATAAAATGAAAACCAGCAGCTCTCTGGGTGATTTCTTTACTTAATTGTGCTTGTCCTTTGTTTGAACCTTTTAGTTGTAATTACATCAATAAAAAGAAATTTAAACTGTGCTCAGTAATAAATTCAGGCTTGAAAGTAAAAGTCCCCATGTTGATATAGTTACACAAAAGCAACCAGCTCTACAGCTAGGTTATTCTAAAACCAATGTAGCTTTAAATAATACATTATAGGACATAACACCACTGAGCTGAAGAGTTACCAGACTGACAAGCAATTCATTAATAAAAGGAGAACTATACCAGTGGCATAATAAAACACATTAACTCCCGTGTTAAGAGTGCAACGATGAGCTATAAGGCTTCACTCAACATTGCCCTTGCCACCACGTATCGCTCTGCCGCAAACCCTTTCCTTGAACCCAAATGACACGCCAAGCCGTGGTATCTATATCCTTGGTTATGAGTGTGCTGCTTCAGAAGTTTCAAGGATACTCACCTCCATACAAGTGAGGGAGTAATGCAGCCCTCTCCTTTAATTACTGCAATTAAACTTACATCCATCTCTTTCCAAACCATCAGCACAACCTGACAGCTCAGCCTTTGCCAAGCCGTGAAGCTCAGTTGCCGAGTGGACGCCGAGCGGAGGAAGAACGATGCTGGATCCCTGAAACAACGTGCTGCTGCTGTAAGGCTCGCAGAACGCATCACGGTAGCAAGGACCTCTTGATGGACTATGCCCTCTCTTTTGGAGACAGATACCGGACTCACTGGGTGAGAAGACTATGTAACAGAAAACTGAGGGAACGGTCTCGAGGGAGCAAGAGCAGTTCTGCCTGCTCCCTAGCATTTCATTTTTCAATGGACGCACAGCCCGATTTAAAAATCCAATTATATGGACTACTGTGTAGCATGTACAAGGCTACTTTTCTCATCCACCGTGAGTGGTTGCCTCTGCAGTAGTCCACAGACCCTAGGGGTCCACAGACCAAGTCTGAAGAGGAAAAAAAATAAAATCAATCGCTAGTCTGTGGAAATTAAAAGTTTACTGTGTATACCATTGAAAAAATAACACAGGTCAGGTCACCAGATCCACAATTATTAAGTGTGTAACTACACTTTCTGGAAAGGCACTGTTTCTCCATTTTCTACCAGCATGAGTCATGGCAATTTCAAGCTCTGTTTTTGTAATAGATATGTGTTAAAACACAGCTCATCCACTGGGACAGGGAAAAAAAAGGGAAAAAAAAGGTCCAAGCAGTATCATCCATCTTGATGAAAAACAATGACAGGCCTTTTTAATTCCATATTAGGAAGTTATTCTTCCCCAGATTTGCTAATTAAGCCTGAGTTATTAGCTAGCCATATGCCAGCTAAAAGATGTTACCAATTAACAGACTTTTTTTTTTTCATGTGTATTCATTAGAAAAAAGCAACAATGTTTTTGTAATACTTCCAACTCCTATTGAAGGACTTGGATAAATCAAAAAAAGTGAAAAACACAAACTAAAATAAACCAAATGAATGAAAGCCTTTCTTCTACAGAAGCATGCAACAAACGCGCAAGCCCTCTTCAAGAATATGTCTCCTACACAAAATTTACATGTAAAACAATCAATCACCTTGAAATACTTTTAAGATGACTGGAAAAATTACATAGCCTTGTTGTTTGTTCCTGTGTGCTTTGAGTAACACACATTCCCTTCACAGACATCTGGTTTTCATCTTTCCATTTTAGTGGCACCAGGCTTGATAGTTACCATAACAGTAACGTCCTTCGTAATACCCGCTTCCCGCTATTGTCCCGATACGTCTAGGTGCACTTATCTGCACCGAGTTGGTTTCCCATCCTGCTTCTGCCCTTAGTGCGCGGAGGAAAAAGGCTAATTTTGCCCCGCCTGTATATACTTGGAATGAAAGGGAACGGTGGCTTGCCTCCGGGACAACTCTGGGCACTGTGGGCTAATTTAAAACATCCACCTGGACCAACAGTGAAGCAGAGGCAGAATTTGTACACACAACATGTATTTTCTATATATACAGAGAGTGTGTGTGTATATGTATATGAACATGTGTATATAATACACATACACACACATATATATAAAAAAAATATACAATATGTATGTACATACCCTGGAATAAAGAGGAGCTCTCTGATATTAGTGGTCTCTAAGCATTACAAGCTCATGCTTAATTCAGTTGGTCTCCAGATCTCTACAGTGATTTAGAAGGGACTTCATTTTTTACTTTTTATAAATGTGGGTGGATGATTTTTCTGAATAATTTTCTATTGCACCTATTATTACTAGTAACATATTTTTTAAATACCTTCAAAATGCATTTTCAAAGCATAACTGACCACAGTGAAGACATCTGCTTTAATTTTAGTGCTAAAAAAATTAGTTAACATTCCAACATTTAAAATTAATCCTTCAATTCAGTGTTTAACTTCAAGCATCTTAAATACTGTTTGTAACATTCTCACCCGAAGTGTTTTGTGCTGAATGCAAAAACTTTTCTCAAGTGCTGAATTAGAAACTATAGCAACCACAGAGACATTATCTTTGCAGTTGCATTCATCTTTCACCGTATATTTTGCACTGTGCCTTTTTATAGGCAGAGAGGGCGGCCCTTATCTCTTCTTGTTAGTAGCAGGCTTATTGCATTTCAAATGTTAAAAGATGCAATAATCCCCCCATAAAGACAAACGCAGACCCCCTGAACTCCACATCAACCTCTCCTCTGGTTTTGATGGGGATTTGTTTAGGGACTACAGAAGGATTCTGCTGTCTCAGAAGGAAAAAATCACCATGAGTGAAGGTCTATGTCCACCCACAGTATGTTAACAAGCAGAGACAGAGGCACACAGTGCTATGGACATGTAACAAAACATGAAACTCTGTTGGAACTTCCCTGTGTATGACTCAACCAATCCCTGAATTTCTAGTTCTCCTTCCTAATCCTTCCTTTCAAGTATCTTTTTGTTACCTTTGATTTTGCAGAGTCTGCTGCAGGTAGCAGAATTTTTCAGATCTACCTTTGGCCTTACACGTTCCTGACAGCACAGAATAGGAATCAAAGTCTCATCAAAGTCTGTGAGGGTACCCAGGAGGCAGTAATTGTCTGAAATCCTGTATTGCAACTTGGTGCAACTTTGAAGCGACTTTTGTGTCCTATGGGTAACTGCTGGGGACATCACATACAGCAGCATGCACTAGAATTGTGCTTAAATTCTTCTGCGTTGCAAGGAAAAAAACAGTGTGTTATTGTCAGTGCTGTAACTGAACAGTATCTCAGTCTTAAAAAAACACACCGAATGATCTACAGCTGGCAGAAAGGTCACTCAGCTCCCCGAGCCTGCCAGAAGCATGATTAGATATCTCTGCCTTTGATTTCAAAGTGAAATTCTGCCGTCATATCCTGCACTGCAGGTGACTGAGGTTGCCTTTGGAGGCCCAGGGTGATGGACTCCCAGGCAGCTTCCGGCCCTTCATCGGTGAAGTCACAAGCGCCTCCAGAGATGCTGCAAACCACATCCTGTTGCAATGAACCAGCACTCTCACCATAGGCTTCTCTTTTCACCTGCAGGTAAGCCTTGTGGATTTTTCCCAGAAGACTACAAAGAAAAGCTGCATTATAACTCACCTCCCACCAGCTTCTTTCATTTGCAAGCACCAACACAACACAGTTTCTTCTCCCGATCAAAACCATCTGCACGTTTTACATTGACAACTGTCACAAGTACTTTTGAGAGGACCTTTCCTTCAGTCAGAGGAAAGACAACAAATAACCACCTCCCCTCCAAACCCCAGCGACCCTATGTAATAGCACGAAACAGAGCAACACAAGTTCACACCTCTGCATGCAAGAGCTGCGCAGTCTCCCTTTGGTCTTCTTTCTTGCCGTTCTTGTGCCTCCCTATCAGCAACTATGCAGCCAGGTCTCCATCTACAGCTTGACCTAACGTCTGGTTAAACGGTCACCCTGGATATAGTGCCTTTCACACTTCAAGCTTTATGGTTTCAAGGCTCCTCTCTATGTTAGCCAAGACAGGCAACTCTTGTGCTTGCGTTTTGGGCTGTCCAGAGGGTGGCTCTGCTGCATTTAAACACCCGCAGGATCAACGCAACAAAGTGGAATTCAGGACTGGAGTCAGTAGCACGCACTCACTGGTAGGTTTACAGCAAGCCTTCTGTAACCTAGTGCATCAGTTTTGGTGCTTTCTCTGAGGGATAGAATAAAATACTGAAACCTAAATTAATTAGTAAAACTTTTATAGACTTCTAACAGGCTACAGGTTCACTCATATCACTGATACCCTTCTCAAAAGGCACACGATGACAGCAGGGGTCTGTCCTGCCAGGTCTGGCCATGGCTCCACACTGCTGGAGCCAGCAACTCTGGTTGGGCTCACCAGAGACTGGGCTGTCTGCAAGGGAAGCAGAATAATTAGCAGAGGTCCCCACGGGCTTCTGTTGCGCTTTCGATGCAGCACTGTCCCCTCCAGGCACAACTGATCGAGGAAAACCACTGCTGAGGAACGTGCTATTTTCCCATGTTAGCTCTTAGACTCCCTAAATACATCTCACATCTGGAAGGAAATGACACTTGGATTGCAGAGGACTATACATGATTTTGAGAGTACTACGCTGTCAATCCCTTTCCTACAGAGGACAGAAAAAAGGATGTTAATTGTGCACTACTCCCCAAGCTTTTGGATCTCATCAACTGCTAAAGTGAAGTTCTCACGATTAAAATCAAGGAAAGATCCTTAATGTCCTATGGATGCTGAGTAAACCTTCAGGCAGGCAGCTCTCCTGCAATTAATGACATGCTGTGCAAGTGGGAACTGCCTGGGCAATGCAAAATAGAGCTAATGAGAAGCTATCACCACGAACATCATTTAACTGGAATTGCCTCCATGCAAGAAATAGGTTTGGGGCCATATGGGCATACCAGCAGTTTTTTCTTCCTCTTATTTTACTTTTCCCAGAGGGACCTTTGTTGAGCTTCTGGCTGTTCTGCTTGGCTTTCTTTCAGTGTAGCTCAACAATTGGTGTTTACTTGATTAGTTATACCATTCGCCTTCCAAGATTTTTGAGTTTTACAGTCTTTGATTAACAAAATTACTTTGCACACACTTTTTTAAAAAAAAAAAAAAAAAAAAGATTTCCCACAGTTTTATTTCAATGTTAGTGTTTCTTTGGGGATGTTTTAGGGCTAGGTGTCACTAACTGACTAGCAAGAAAGGAAGCAACTTACATCAAATGGAGAGAAATACAGCTCTCAAATCTACCAGACACATGTTAACATACAAACATACACTGCCATACCATCATATAGGTAATCAAAATATGATTTGTACTTGTCAGTTTTTATGTTTTATGTACCATATTATTGAAAATCTTCCTTCTAATTCAGCATATTTTGGTAAATCTTTAACTTTCTCCCCAAAAAGTCATACTAGGAAACTGTTCAACTTGGTGGGGAAGAATAAACATTTCTTGCCATTTACCCTCTAAAAGGCAATCAACCACTGCTTATATAAACACATTCAGACTGATGATCCCTATCTCAACTCTGAGAGTGAATGAGTGTCATCAGCAGTTCAAAATAAATAAATAAACCACCACAACTGAATATATAGGATTACATTTATTGATAGCACCAATGGAAGGCTGTTGGGTGTGTTTTGAATAATGGTGCCCTGAACTATCCCACAGCACATATGCTACAGATCACTGTAGCATGTACTGTACTGCTTGTACAGTACTTTCTAGGTAACAAATCAGAGGAATACATCATTCCTAGCATCCACTTGCTTTCGTCTGGGAGACAAAATACCATTCGCATCATCCATAAACATTGAAGAATTGTATTAATTTTCTGCTGGGATTGGACTATACGAGTAATGATTACTAACTGCTCTCAGCTGTACTATTCCATGGCATCTGTTGTACTTGCCTCCTTCTCCTCCCCAAAATCAAACCACACCTTTTTCTTTAACAATTGAGCATTCAGACAGGCTAGCAACGGGATACACATTCTTTCATTCAGCTTTGAACCTAGACCTGAATATATATTGTACCTCAGGATTTTTACCCTTAAATTACTCTATCTGCTTGAGAACTTGATGGCTTTAGTGCTACTTCTAATGAAGGGGTTTCAAAAACAATTTTAGACCATTTAAAGACAAAATATGAATTCAACTTATGAAAACCAACCCTCCAGTACATGGCTAAGCTTTATACACAAGAGGCCAAAACCACGTATGCAGCAAACTCTTCACAATACTCACTGATTTTTATCACAGAAATAGCCGTGTGAAATCAGCTAGTAGGTAACACAAGGAATTTCCTTTTTGAAATGATGACACATGTATTTTGCATCTAGTGAAAGCACTGTTTTGGGAAGCTTGTTGTGGTAGTTGAATGATGCAGGAGTGGGAAGATGGGTTTGCTTTCTGACCCAGTCTCAGTCTCTGCATTCACACCACTCAGGCACCATCTGACATGCAAACCAGATACTCAATTGCACACACACTTTAGGTGGGTTGGAAGAAAAACCTCAACAGTCATCCAAGTTAGGCATGTTTGCATGTTGGCTCCTTGAGCACGAGAAGCAGGACTGTATGCAGGGAGGCCAAAAAACGGATTTCCCACCATGGTCCCAGACATGCAGAGTTCATGGAAACACCTACTGCTTACTGCACTTGCAAAAGCTCCTCTCTGGCAAATGGAGGACTGTCCACAACTGGCATCACAAATAAACAGAATACACATGCTTCAAAAGCGCTGGAAGGATGATTTGACATTACACTGACCTGGCACCTCATCCCTACAAAAAGCTGAAAGCATTTGATGAAAATGCTCCACCCTGCAGGAGATGCAAATTGGTGTTTGCTAAAGGTGCCACGTGCTCTGCTGACCAGACTGGTCATGAGGTCTTCATTTCCTCACCAGATGGAGGGAAGTGAACATGGCTGTCAAAGAGGAGCAGAGAAGGAATGAGTTGAGCTAATCTAAAGCAGCCCATGCTGGGAAAAGGTGTTCAGGGATTTTTAGCTATAATTTCTGTTCATTGCATTAGGAATGATATTCCTAAGAGAAGAAGTTAGTTTTCTCCCTCTGCAGTGTGTAGTGGTTTTGATTTATTTTTTATTAAGAGGTGATGGGGACAAACTTGTCCTCATATATATACTGATGTATATACAATATAACCTGTTCTGAAAGTAGATTGACTATTTTAAGAATCAACAGCAAAGGCAATTTCTGTAAGTCTCTATACCAAACTTATTCCCAGAATCAATTTTACTTCATTGTTTGAAAGAAATGTAGCACCACTTCAAAAGCATTATAAAATCAAACCACTTGGCAATTCTTTAGAAAGCAAATTCTTGTTAACATTCAAAGTTTCTCATCATAGTAGCTTCTGTTTCTGCATCTGCAATGTTAATTTTTGAAGATGCCAGCATAAAACCATTCTGCATTGACTATTTTTACCGTGATTACAAAGCATCACACTAACTATTTTTACTGGGTTACTTAAGTTTCTTAAAGAACTCTAAGATACAGCTGAGAATATAATGAAGTTATGTGAAATATTTGCACAAGGTTTATGCTAATGTTTTTCCTTATGATCTGTAAAATATTTACAGTGAAAATACATCTTCCCCCTCTCACACATGCATTTATATGAAGTTCCTTCTTTCCGTCTGTTTATTTCCATGTTAGTGTTTCTTTGGGGATGTTTTAGGGCTAGGGGTCACTAACTGACTAGCAAGAAAGGAAGCAACTTACACCAAATGGAGAGAAATACATCCGTCTGTTAAAATTTAATATGATTTCGGAAATACTTATCTCTGATGATACTCAAAAGATACAGAGCAACAGAACGTCAGGTCACAGCAGTCTTATAAAAGACCTGAGGACAGTAGTTACTTGTATGGTAAAATTTCACCTTCTAGCTATGTTCATCTTTCATAAAAGGGTATTTTTAATATATTGAAAATACAAAATAAAGATAAGCAAGTTAGTAACAGACAACTAAACTTCATCTTAAAAGAAACCATGGGCTAGAGAAAACATTTCTAAACAATACAGTCTGCAACTAGAAATCACAAATACCGAACGGAAAAGTTGCATTTTTTACTTATTCAGCTTCATGCTACTTGGATGTATGAAGAGCTTGATTCTTGGCAACCGTCAATGTACCAGGATTTAACTGAGCGCCAGGAGCATGACAATTAGTTCTCAAAATGATTAAAACAACTAAACCTAATTGTACTGACAGGCATACTCAATCCCCAGATCTTCTGAGGTCCTCTATTCTTCTGTCAACAGTACGCCTACATACTCCAGAACCAACAACTGCAAGGATGACATGCCACTGCCACATAAACAGTATTTTAACACAGTTTGAAAATATACTGCAGCGGAACGTGTTAGAAGTGTACCATCTATCCTTGTTAAATAAAAGAGAAAATAAAGTTAAAGGTATTAAAAGTATAAATGAGGCATCCCAGAGAATACAGAGCTGACAAAACTAATGAGCATCTGGATAGTTCTTGATGTCCATGTGTTTTTAATAATATTTTATAACTTAAGGAACAGCTTCAATTTCTGGAATGAAACAATCCTCTATTGCCCTTCTTATTAATTTGTTAGATCTCAGATGAAAGACAAACATACCACTATTCTAAATTCATTCATTTCTCGGACTACAAAAAATGAATGACTGAATGAATGACTGAATGAACTCGTTTGAATGTAGTACACATGCAACTTACTGCTTTGAGGTTACAAAGCACATCTGAAATGCTTCATTGTACTTTCAGTTAAGATGATGCTTAACCTTAGCTTGGTATGAGATGAAGAAAAGAGTAGCGAAAAACAAACAAATAAAAATGCTCCAAATGATACACATAAAATCTAGAAATCAGACATGCAACCATTAAATACAAAGATTTAAGACTGTTTTTTATTTACTTACATGTTACAGGACAAAAATCAACCAAACTTCAAAGGAGTCTGCTCCCTCAGAGACAAGTAATTACATCTACAGTTGCTGTCAACTGGGAAGTAAGCATCTCTAGCTGTCTCTCCCCTGAAATAATCCCAAACTGCCTGTTGTTCCAGGCTGTGCTCAGAACCTCTCAGCGCCACCAACGTCTTCTCCACGGAGCTGTGCTTACAGAGCTGCTCTCCCCCATACCTCTGCGACATCGCCTAACGCTGAGGTGTCTGCCCTACTGCTCTCCCACAGGCGTGGGTCAAGTTAGCAATGCAGGAAACAGAAGGCAAAGGGGGAAAAAAAAAACCAAACCCAAATCCAGATGCTATGCTTTTTGAGGCTGCAGAATTTCCTCAAACTGTCTTTTATTAGCAATAGCTATTGTTCATTTGGCAAGCAGTCCCAAATCACAGCTATAACAGCAGAATTAATTTTAATTCCTTTTATACCCAATCACAAAAGCACATACAATATACACTACCTAAATTTACTGTGAGCTTTGAGTTTTTCTAATTCTGTATCTATTGGAGAAATCAAAAGGGTCAGACAAAAAGCTCTGACAGTAATAGGTACCCTCCATGAGAAAGAGAGCAATCAATTACAAACCATTTGCAGAAATTGTAGAGCTGTCACAGACTCGTTTACAGCTGCAGTTCAAGTCAGACTGCCTCTGATTGCCAAGCCATTTCCCTCCCTTGTACCTGCAGAACTAGGACAGCTTCAGATAATTTTTAAAATGACATTAGCAAACCTGCATGCCAACCCAAGAAGTGAACTGCAATATGGCATGGGCAGTTACTTTAGCAATGCACAAGCCATTAATACTGCTAGACGTGACAGATTTGAGGCTGGAGAGAGGGCAGGGAGAGACCTCCCTGTTTTCCCCTCCTCTTTATTTTTTGAGCTTCAATTGCGGCATGTTATTTTAGAGCATTGGAGCAAATTTAGTGCGTTCAGAGCAACAACTAGTGTATGTGAATTGTTCTCTGTATTTAAATCCTGCTGAACTCTCCCTAATTTTCTGTCATCTGCTGTATTTGACACAGACAATCGGGAGCGGCTCTGTTTTTCTGCTAAAGCAAAGCAGATGCTCCAGAATCTCCTCCCCTCCAGCAGGACAGGAGCTCAGTTGTATATGTCCACACAGTGTATGGGGGACAGCACGTACCCCCGGCGAGCAGGGCACGCCAAGGCGCCCGGGGGAACCTGGCCAAGCACCAGCCTGCTCATGCAGCCAGCCCCCAGGGCTTCCCAAGACGTGGGGTCACCTCCGCTGTGCTCTTGCAAAAAATCCCTGCCCCTAAAACACTGCAGAAGCCCTAAAACAGGACAATAGAGAAATCCATGTTACCCCTTCCAAAGGAACAATGTGTCCTAGGGAGAGAAAAATCCAGTTTATACTTGTCTGGTTGCAAAGACATTTTGGGAGCATAAGCAATGTGTTACACAGGATATAGATAATCTCTGTGGGAATCCCCTGCGCAGCAGCAGATGGGCTGAAGACCCACCATCGCTGGGCTTCTATTTAGTCTCTAGGAAAACTGCATGAAGTCACCTATATTAGGCTGAAGTAGATTACAAAGTAATTCCAAAAGCAAGAGAGGTTCAGCTCCTCTGGGTAAGTATGGCTAGAAGCACAATAGATCTCCTCTGTTCTGGTGTTCTGAGTTTTTACATTTTGCCTTATCTGTACCAATTTTTCGTACGACTCAGTACAGGACAGTAATATATTCCAGAACTGTAAAACCTGACTTAATTTCTGTTACGCAATAGTGTAACACAACTGTTATCACACATTTACTTGGAGATACAACCAACTCATCAACAAAAGTAACAAAAACATTTCTGTTGTCAGAATGGCAATGCCATCACGACAGTAAAATCACAGCCACTGATCATGACAACACAACCTATGCTAGCAGCTGGGGGGTGTTCAAAACAACAGGCACTTGAGTTGGACACAAGTTGCAATTTGACTGACTCGAAGTAAAATGAACAAAAAATGGCTCTTTGACGACCAATGCATTCAAAGGTGGACGCTAATTCTGAGAGTCTCTGCCTCCTGACTGACTCAGTCCTGACTTGAGAGATCTGAGCATCCATCACTCCAGCTGAAATTAAACAGGAACTGCAGACTCATATAAATTCTCCAAATTAGAGAGTTGAAATCACTGGGGTCTCAAACACAACGCCTCTCAAAGTCTGCAGTCCAGTCTAAAACTACTGACATTAAGCGAGTGTTGCTATGGTCACTGCAATCTTAACAACAAGCCCTAGGAGTATCAGCAAAAAGAAAACCTTAACCAAACTGAACCAGTTAGAAAGCAGCAGCAGCTTTACTGTTCTCTGCAAAACTGGGTTCAAGCAATGCAGAAAGATGAATTTGGTATGTATCTGCCTGTTTGCCATTTGCACGCATCACGCTGTGGCTGGAGGTGCAGCGAGCTGTGCCGTAGATGCTGGCCTGTCAGAGTGACCTCAAGATAAGAAAACACTAAGTACAGCTAATATGCATGTAATCTTTTGCCAAATTAGTGCCATACATTAAATTCTTTCCCACAAAATGCAGAGCGTTAACACTACAGCACCACTGTCTTTTTGTTCATAAGGATTGTTATGCCACGCATGTTCTTACCCTGAAAGGTGGATCAGTCTTCTCCCTGTGTGGCACTTGGTCCAGAGTGCCATCAGTACTGCTCCTTTTCAAGCTGGATGTGACATCAGGCACATTACTAAAATCTGCACTCAGAAGAAAACAAATAAATAAATTAGAGGGTTAGAGGACAGGAACAGGAAAAGAATTTGCTTTTATCTCCAAATACTTTCAGTGACTGGTAGAATTACTGTAGGGGAAAAGAAGGAATACAAAATTTGTGATCCTCCCCACACCCCCCAGAAAATAACACAGGAGGTCAAAGCAAGGAGCAACTATGCCTGGAAACTCTGCTTTTCAAAACAGCAGATGGACATCTAAGACTGTCTGAAGCAACGCACATATTTGACCTACAAAAATAAACCTAACGCTCTTGCTAACATGCTTTCTAAGGTAGCATTATCTATAATCAGCACACTCTGTGCTGAGACAACCAGTGAGGACAATTAAATGCACCTAGTAGTTCTCCTTGGATGAGCACACTATTGTCTGACACAAATTCGTCCTGAATCCCTTAAAGATTTAAGAAGAAAAGAGAATTTTGCCTTTGAACAAACACCACAGCTCGTAATATGGACAAACCCCTTTGTTACTAGCAGTTTACCACTTTTACTAAGTTTGGAGTCCATGTACATAGTAGTTGGCACAATGCGAAAACTAGAGGCTTTGCCCTACTCTACCTATTGACAGATTGTAGCTTTCAATAACATTTATGTGTAAACTCAAGATCTATCCAACAATGCTGAACATTCATATAAAAATGATGGTTTTTCTCTTTACGTTTCCTCAACTGGCTGCTTAAAGCCTGCAGAGATATTTGCATGGAAATTCTAATTAAAACTCTTAGAAGTGAAGCAAATTTCTCTGATTTTTGATCTGCAGTATTATCAATCCAAGTAGCTGAATCATACAGCAGCCACCAAAAAAATAGTGAGGATTTTTAGCAACCTCAGATGATAAAGTAGTAATAAAATGAAGGGGTTTTTAATTTGCTGCTTTGTTCTCTAGCCTCTAAGCCTCTAGGGCATAATTCACACCACATTACCACATTTTCAAAGTCTGCCTCAACACCTACAAATGATGGAGATTTATTTTTAAGTGAAAGCTGAGATTCTCATTTAATCACTGACTCCTGCGACTGAGGTGGTAATTAAAAGAAATATCAATCATTTTGCAGTAAAATCATGAGTGTTAGCAATAATGAAATTGTGAAGGACAACAGTATCTCTCTGCCTGGGTGTTGCTGTTGCCCTGTCCCTGCAGAGCAGAACTAGCTCCTCTCAGCAAGAATTTGAGGCCCAAAAGAGCACCTTATAGCCCATAAGAAGCCTTCCTGGGAAGACAAAACATGGCAGACAGAGTTCATAGGAAAGCCAGAGAGACAGATACAAATAATTCAGCACAATGTCATCTTAATACTTTATTCTTCCATATGTTATTAAGATGGCTATGCCAAGCTTCGCATCAAGGTGACGCTTTCCACCTAAATGCCAAAGACTTGACTACTCTGCCACTTCCCTATCCTTGCAGAACCAAGGTCCTACCGCTTTTCTCCCCTCAAGCTTTTTTACCTTTGCCTCCAGGAGTCAGGTGTGCCTCCTGATATCTCAGAGCCCACATAACATGTGATATCCCAAGAGTTACCATCTTTGCAGACAAAACATATTTTATACCACTCCATCAAACAGCCACTCATCTTATTTAAGAACTTAACAAGGAGTCTGCAATGTCTATTTATTTTATTATGCTTTTACCTCTCTTCTTCCACCATGCCCAAATAATCTTCTCCTGCCCTCTGGACTTTTTAAAGTCATTTTAAGTCCCTCTTCTGTATATGGATCCGCATGAATGCCTACTGACTTCCACCACTGTCAAATCCTGGGTTCACAAAAGGTAAGCCAACGCCTAAACCATGAACTGACTTTTAAATAACATATTTTCTGGCAGGTTAGGTGATGTCAAGGATATAGTTTACCATTTGTGCTCTTTTTACTTGCCTTCTGGGTGTTAATGTGCTTCTCCCCCATACCTCCAAACAACATATACCTGTGAGAGATTTTGCAGTGGCAAAAAGATTTAGAGTTTGATCCCAGGTAGCTATCTAATGAGGAAAAAAACCTATACCTTTTCCCTGATTTTACAAGGAGACAATTAAACGTATTTGTCCTTTACAAAACAGGAAGTAAAGCTAACCTACGTAAGCAATTAAAAGAATGCATAAATGTAGGAAGAGGAAAATAAGGTAAAACAATCAGCACACAACATGAACGGGAGAAATCAGGATAACACCACCCAAAGTAGGCAAACAGAATATTATATTGCTTTGTCCAGATGATCTGTCTTTTCCTCCCTTCACCCTCATCTCTCTTCTTCCTTTGTCATCTATAGGGCTGTCAGAGGCAGGTCTATGTAGTCTTGCCCATTTTTACAGTGCTTGCTATTGGCAGAATGTGTTGCTGATGGTAGGTAGGGTAAGCAACACTACATGTTATTTTAAATAGTAAAAACTAAAAAAAGTTACACAGAAAGGATCCAAGGTGAAAAAGGACATCCTACTGCATGTTGTTTGCCAAACTAACCAGGGGAGGGAAGGAAGGAAGGATGTATGGCTTGCTGATCTGTTTAGCATCCATATCCTGTCTCCCTTTCCTTCTTTTACTGTGGAAGCAGACTTCCTTTGGATCTGCTCCTACAAACCATCAAACTATTCCCAAAGAGCACAGAGGCATTAACATCAGCTGCATAGCTAAAAAAACAAATGAAGGGGCAAAGAAAATGAGTATTACCTTAGAGAATGGGTAATTTCAAATGCAAAGCCTAAGGACATAAACACAGCAGCCAAGTTTAACATTGAAATTCTCTCTATTACTAGTACTAAATGGAAGGGCAGTAACAAGCCAAACCATACGAAATGTATTTTCTTTAAACATTCAAATTTGGATCTGAATTAGGGATTCTTATTACCAAAGAGGTTCAAAAGCAGTAATGTAAAACTGTCATCTTACAGGCTGGGTAACCACCATCCTTTCAGGCAAAAACTAGCAAGAAAACTGTAGAGAGTATGCACAGAATTAAGACAAATGTTACACTGTGCAAGTACAAAATCCTTCCATGACTAAGTCTGCCTATACAGCTCCATTACAGTAGCACATTTGATTTATTCTATTCACACACTTGTGATAAACCTGTCTGGAATAAAAAAGGGACTGATAATATTGGGTTAAACAACACTTGGTTTAAATCTTTTAACATAAGTTTTCTCTACTGCAGCGTACCTCTGTCATGTTTCCACACACACACACATACAGACACTCATGACTTGAAATGTGTACCACTTCTGTCTGGGAAGGACAGGAACCTCTTAAGCGGATAGCTGCTTCTGATCTAGCAAACAGAAGTGTCTCTAGACACTAAAATACAAAGTCAGCTTGTTGCAAACAAGAAGAATAGCAACCTCAGATAAATGCTAAAATTCTCAGAAAAGCACAGGGGAAAAATGCCGTTATGTGAACAGCTTAACTACACCATATGAAATGTGCACCAAACCTTCTTCTTGGTTTCTAGCAATGAACAATCAAGCACTAAGAACCTGCTCAGCACCTTCAGCTACCGACAGCATCACCAAAGAAAAATGCCATTACTCCTGCGATGTTGTGTCTTGCTGGCAGGCAGATGTGTGACTCACAAGAGAAATTACAATGTAACCACTAAAAACTGAAAGAAAGCATACTTCCTAAGTCATGCCCCTCACTACTCATCATTCAATTAAGAGTGGGCGCAGAGCGCATGGATGGCACAGTTGGTGAGAAAAACAAACACATACAGCACCTCTAAGAGCTCTGTACGCCTACAGGAATGCCTCTTCTCACGTCGCTGCGGTGATACACGTACAAGTGGTCAATATGGAAGTTATTCACGTGATTGTGAGTGGTGAGGTACAATGGAAACACATCCTCTAGCAGATGTGCGAGACAATAATAATCTGTGCTACAATCCCAGCCAAGAAACCAAAAGGAAATCAACTGGAAAACATCAACATCGACCATCCGGCAATTCATGTACCGTAAAGAAGCCATCAACAAATGCAAATGTCACTTATGTCTTTTTTTCTGTTTAATTAACAAAGAAGCCTTAATTACTTTCTAGCCAGCACTGCTCTTACCACTTCAGCCACTCACTGCAAAGGCAAAATTACCGTGAGGAGAAAGTAGGAACTGAGGATTCTGTTCCTTTTATAATTCTGTTTTTCATAGTACTTCAGAACGTGTTCCGTTTTAGATTTTTCTCACCAATTTCAAAAAATGCCAAATAATCATCACAATCATGTCAAGTGTTATCAAGTGTCAAGCACTATGTAGGCTGTGTAACCACCTCCTTTTTCAAACTACAGCAAGAGGGTGTGTTTCCACCTGCCACTCTACTAACAATGATAAATTGAGCAAAAAATCCCTTCCAGCTCTACATGAGAAGACAACACAGCAAAATTAAATGTACCCAAGACAAACTAAGACCACTGCAGGGCATCATTTTCAGCTCTAGCAGGAGCAGCAGTTCTGTGCATCACTTGATAACTATCCTCAGCAAGTAAAGCAGCACTCTGACAGGCACAGGCAGTCCTCACCTCGGTAAATATACACTGACTACACCAATATGGAAAATCACATTTCCATTCTGCAACATTTCTGAGATCGCAAAAAGAGTTTGCTTTGTATCAGAATGAAACCATATCCTTTTACATTGTGCTGTTTTACTTTTGCCAAAAGGATGAGAGACACCATAGAACAAAAAGAAGCAGCCTGGCACCAGGACATTCATCCATGATGTAGGAGAGAGAGGTGAAGTCTCCTGCTCTGTCACATTCAGGCAAGGAAACTGAACCTGGGTCTGTCTCAGCTAAGGTAAGATGCTTGATTAACAGCTAGTCTTTCCAGTATCCCCAACTGGATATCTTACCAGTATCCCCCAATATCTTACCAGTCTTTCCTGGTATCCCCAACTCCACTTACTGTACCACCAATGACTGGCCACAGCAAATAGATTCAGGCTCGAAAGCTCATGGTAAAGGTAGCCCATAGGACACAGCTGAGCTGGGCTGAACTCTGTCCTCAAGTGGGAAGAGTGAGGTAGGACAGCAATTAATGACTAGAAAATGACCATGCCTGAGGTGGGTGCAAACCCTCAGCAGAGGATTAAACTTTCTTTAGCTCTCAACGTTTAAAACCTGGCATATGAAATTGAAATTCAAGAGCAAGGATTTTAATAAATGGTTCGGCTCATGATGGGGAAAAGAGGATGATGCTACGCAGCTTGTGAACAACATGCAATAGCTGTATTTAAAGACGGAATGAGAACGTTGGGGAAATCTGATGTAGGAAACTATGGATCTGTGACCTACTTAGTAACCTAAGGCTTTCACAGTCAATTCAAGGAAAGAAAAATTAAAAATTTGGAGATAAATGGAGTATTATATACATACCGTATGGGTAAACAGACTGTGTCAAACTAACCTGACATCTGCCTTTGATAAAAGATGTTTTTAAAGACAAAGAACATTGGATAAACCCAACTTTCTGGCAACTAGTTTAAAGAAAAAAGAGAGGAAAAAAAAAAAGAAACCTTTATAATATCCCAAGGGAAATTATTAGCTAAAATGAAAGGGAGAGGAATTAAAACAAGGCAGAACTGGCTAGCAGGTACAATAACAATAGTTTGGTCTGAATGAACTTGTAGGCCTGGGAGAGGCTAAAGGGTAGATTTTGTCTAAGGGAGGCTTGGGGACCAATTTTACTTGATATTTTCATTATTTGTCTCAGCAAAGAAAGTACAATAGGAAGTACTCTGATTAAATACTCTAACCATTCAAAGTTAATACACAGCATTAATTAAGAGCACGCCTGGAGATGCAGAATGACCTTGAAGATGAAGCCACAGTCCCAGAATGAGATTGCATAGAACAAGGTTTCAGGGACCAGTAAGAACAATTCCTTCTATAACCTGCGGCTCACCAGTTGGAAACATGAAGAAAAGTGTGGGAAGTGTGGAGAAGGGGTTAACAACATGTAGTTGTGAGCTAGAGCTACTTAAGCAATGGTCAAGGCCAGCAGATACTGATCAGTTACAACATTGGCCAGGAATAAGTTTATGCTGGCAATTAGAAGATTGGCTTTCAACCACCACATGAATGAATTTCTGGAACAGGCTTACCTGGGAGCAAAGAACGCAAACAGTCTATCCTATTTTAAAAAAGGGTATGATAAATATACCAATAGGGTTGTTGAAATCCTCGACTAGCAGAGGACTGGACTCACTGAGTCTGGTAATTCCTTCCTATCCTAGGTTCTTCTGTCATCAAGGTAGCACAAATATTACACAGATGCTTAAATACAGCTGCACAGGCAAATAGGTGGCCAGAAGCCTCTGTCTGTTCAGTAGAGCACAAGAAATACTTTAAATTTAATTAGTGGTGGGGTGTAAAGATCCTGGTAAAGAGTGTTTATCACTAAGAGAATGCTTATATCACAAGTACATATTGGTGAGGAAGCCTAGACGGTTGTCCTACACCCCAGTCTCTTGCTGATTCCAGCTCAAATGATTATTATTAATTCTAGCGGTTACTCTGCTGCAAACCGATCTTTCTCTTGTTCGTAGCTCTCTGGCACTTGAGAGGGAAATGATGCTCTCATTTCCCGTCCTCTCTGCTGCAGTGTTTAATCTGCAGTAGTTAAGACGCTTCAGATATGGCAACACACACAGAGAGCTTCAAGCAGTTATGATAGGCTTGGTCTAGTCTGTAAAAGACAGATACTCAAAACTCCGATCGGAGCATTTTTAAACACTGGTATTGTCCAGTGATTTCAGATAGAGGTTGCAAAACAGCAATAAAGTGGGTATCAACTTATTTCTGAGAATACTAATATGAATTTTAGCTTGAAAAAAAAAATAGAAGCCATAATTATAAGGAATTATAGGAGGTCTGGTCCATCCACAAGGAAAGAATGTATTCAATATTTTCACTAATTCCCAAATGCTCTAGAAACTCCTAATAAAACACCACACGGCCAATCTTCATCATATATGATATTCTCTCTCTCCCCATTACAGAGATTTTCTGTAACACAGCTGCATGGTTTAGATGGAAATGAGATATTACATTTGGGTAAAAAGGTTAAGCAAGGTGTACGGAAAGCTGCATTTTTCATTGTTGTGTGAATTCTCCAGACTGATCAGTTAATTATGATAAGCTTGCAGTTCCCATATTCTTCTAGCCAATGTTACTATCAAGAGAAAAGTAAGCTTCCAAGCAAAGATAACAAGTATTTCCAAAATCCCTGGTGCAAATAATACTAAAGTCTGAGCCAACTCTCAGAAAGGTACAAAGCCTTGGTGGTCTTAATGCCTTCAGTCTTACTGAAAAACAGGGAGTGGTAGGCGAAGCATTCCAGCACTGCCTGGAAAAGTGAAGGATCAGTGTAGTGAACTCTAAAAATGGTCCCTTGGAGGCTAGTACTCAACTTCAGTTAAACAGTTCAGCCTGGCAGGTAGCACGCATGTGCTTATTTCTTTTGGTCTGATACAACTAAATATATTTCAAGTTTTCAACAGTATATTTACTCTTTTGTAATGAAGTTAAAAAATAGGTATGTAAGCATTTCCTTCTGTATCCTTTGCCTTTCTGAAAGACTTCAAGAAATATCTTTCAAAAAGTAACAGTTGATCTGAAGGAATTTATAGAATGGCTTTCAAGAGACATTCCCACAATCTTTATTAAAGAATGCATCCAAATTTCACCAGAGAGATATGAAGGGTTCTGGGTTCACTAGTTCAGTTATGAATAACTTGTATGTCTTGCTTATGCAAGGATCAGACCTTCCAGTTCTTTGGCTCCTGTTATCCCCTGGGATCAGCATGGAGGGGGCACTCAATGGCTGGCATCCAGGACAGAGCTCATTCAATCTCTGCAGCCCTTTAAGTTTCTGTCTAGGTTGCAAAGAGCACATTAACTGTGGTCAGGAAGGAGAAAAGCAAGAGAGTTCTGGGAGGAGAAGACAAACTCCCATGGAAGATTCATTAACTGTCCCACAACAGCCATTTGCACTGGAGAAATTGCTAAAAAAAGTGAGGAGTGTCTAGAAGATGAGGTGTGTGGATAAATCTAGCTAGGAAGGTTTACTAGAGCTGTGATACCAGAGGACACTGGAGTTGCTCCAGGGTTTCCATCATGAAGGCCCAGCTCTGGAAACATCAGGAGGAGTTTGGAGGCATGCAGGTCTTTAAGAAGGACTTAATACAAAGC
This sequence comes from Phaethon lepturus, assembly GCF_000687285.1. Classification (NCBI taxonomy): domain Eukaryota; kingdom Metazoa; phylum Chordata; class Aves; order Phaethontiformes; family Phaethontidae; genus Phaethon; species Phaethon lepturus. Next base: position 67,910 of record NW_010533842.1, read on the forward strand.
AGTTTTTTTCCTCCAAACCCCCTTTGGCCAGAGAAAGATGGTTATAAATTTGGTGATGCTGAAAAAAATTTAAAGCCTGTAACACTACAATGGTCCAGCTCAAGTGACATGTGGAGAGCTAACTTCCACCTAGGAAAAGTGCACTGAAAAGTCCTACTTTACCTCAGGCTGTTGATCTATTTCCTCTGCATGTCACAGCAGCAAATAAATAAACAAATAAATGTTTTGCACTCTTACATCCTATGAGCCTCGACGTATGAAAAATAACTGCTACAGACTAAGCTTATTCATAAGGAGTTTTTACAGCCATATTTGATTTCTAGTCCAAAAGCTGTCTCCAGGTAGCTTCTGCACTACAGAAACAGATCTAAGAGAAGGCAGGTAGGTTGCAGCACAGATGAGAAATATTCACTGAAATACATCATATCCTCTGCCACTTCAAGCTGAAAGCCAAAGCAATTTGTTTCACCTTTCATCTTCACTGGGGTTCTCTATGAATCTGGGCAAACGACTGGGGTACCAGGGACCCTAAGTGCAGATTCTTATTAATGTCCAATTAAGTTTTCCAGAACTATGGGAGTGTTCATGCTAGCTCAATTCAGTAATTTTAACTGGAACTGATGTAAGTTTTTAACTACGGCACAGTGCCAGTTCAGTTGTTTCCCCACAGCTGGTACTCACAGGTGAGTATTACTACTTAAAACATTCACACTCCAATGCTGGAGCAAATTCAAAACAATTTGTGGGCAGTAACTGTGGTCATTCACCGTACGGTGGTTGGCAGCTTTCATGCTGCTTTAACCAAGAGTTACAAAGATAGTGAAATACCAAATTTATTACCAATTCAAAAACTCCTTCCTCTTTTTGCCTAGGAAATTTTCAAGTTCTTCTGAAAGCTTTTGACCTAACTTCAGATATCAACTAGCTCAAATTCTTACTGCTAAATTAACATGTATACAATAGCATACAAGTAACTTCAGTTTCTAGAAAACTAAAACTAAACATGTTAGAGAAACACAAATAAAATGCAGTGGATTTTAATAATTCAGAAATTTCTTAATCTGTGCAAGATACTTTGGCTTTTATCACTTCTTGTTGTCCTAGGCATTTTGTAACCTATTTTGGGACTGGCTGGAAGGTACATTCTCGGCTTAGCTTCAAGGCTGCAACAACTGACTATTTGGCATAGCTAGAAACTTCGTTTGGGAATTCATTCAAGATGTTAAATATGGAAGAAAATTAGCATGCAGCTGTCATAACATCAGTCTTCCTAGATAGGGTTCTTAAACACAGAATTAACAGATGCCTGTCACTGACAAGACTAATTGTTACCAAACAAGACATGCAATTATAGGCCAGACAAGAAGGTTCCCTGCATGGCCCCTCTCATCCATATGTTTTGGATTCAGGGAGCAGAATATGAAACATCAGAAGGTGCTCTACATGCTTCCTGAAGGACAATGCAACCAGGCTGCTTCCTTTTGTAGATCTGATACTGCCTAGATGAAGAGAAACTCTTGCTTCTGGCTAGGGTCTGAAATGCTCAAGCAGAACAAGTCTCTCCTTTGTTCTCATCCTTCAGTGAGGAAAGTGACGCTTCTCCTTTAAACACTCCACATTTTCATCTTTAGAAAAAGCCACTATGTTCATGCAAATATTCTTGTATTATACAGCTTGCTTAAGACATGTTGGGCCACATGCTGAACAGTGGCTTAGCTCCAGTCAGCCACCTACTTCTGCAAGTGTGACTTTCTGTAGGCTGCTTTATGCTCTCTTTTCTTTTTTTCTAAATATCTGCAGAAATATCCATTTTGAAGCTGGAGCAGAGTCCTTTAGATCCCTTGGGAGTTCCTTTGTTGGTCAACTGTTCATCGTGAAGCAAAGCAATTTGACTCATTTGTTAATTCAGTAATCAACAGGAGATACAAATTAGCAACGTAACAGGAAATAGCTGCCTGCACTCCTGTAGCAATGCCTGATTAGCCCCTGCACATCAATGATAGGTTTTTACAGGGTTATTTAACTTTCTAAACTTTCTCTGTCCAAGTATCTGCCAGTCAGACAACTGTTCAGGCTTTTCAGTGTTTTAAGTTTTTAAGTGTTAACACTTCACACTGGTTTCTCAAATTGTTACCCAAACACATTCATTTCTTAAGTGCATAACAAATGCCTTCTTAGATACAGTCTCACTGGTGGCCAGTGTTAACCGTAGCTAGTGCATCACCCTTCTATTCCAGCTGAACAACTGGAGATGTGTGGCTGCAGCACGGAGGAGGAAGAGACAGCAGAGCCCATGTTGGGTGGCCACCATCCTCTGTAAGTGTCAGCAAAGGCTGCTGCCCACTGCCGCCCTTAGGTCTTCCAGGCTGGGAACGCCAGACATGCAGGGATGCTGCCAATACCTCCTCTCCCGCCTTCTGCTGCTACTGAGGGATTGCTTGCATAGGATGGCTTTGGCCATTTTCCGAGGTCATCTGCACCAAGGACTGTTGGAAAGCAAATGGAGCTGGCCCTGCCCAGGTACCAAGTGTACCACCTTAGCAGCACATTTTCTCCTCCATCTCAGATTCATAGGCGCAAAAGTAATGAAAACAGAAAGGCGAAAAAGGGGGGGAAAAAAAAGTTACTTAATAGTTTAGCAAGAATCTGTGGCTAGCTTAGACAGTTTTTTATGATTACTCAACCTACCTTACCTCTGTGAAATACAAGACAAACTAGCTGTTTGATGTGTTTTAAATTATGCCTAAGGCACTGGTCTACATGTAAATGTCTCTAACTTTATCATCATTAACAAATCTCCTTGCTGACCATATTGTCACTCTACAGGATTCAGTAGGATGGGCAGTGTCATGATTTATGCCTACATATTGCCACTGAGACAGAATATGCAGCTCCACAGGGTTTAATGGAGTTTACACCAGGAAAAAACAATTTGGCCCACTGACTTCACAGGGATTAAATCATAGCAGCACTTAGCAAAGCAGAACAGAACACAAAAAAGAGCATTTAAGGCTGTCCCATTTTATAGCATAAACAATCTCTTAATTTGCAGCATATGCATCTAGCAGGAAGCCAACAGGACAGTTTGTCAAGTGCCAGCAAGAGCTCATTAAACCACCACTCTTGGGAAACACTCTGTATTGCAAAACACGCAGTAGGCAACAAGTGATCCTATGGATCCAGCTTCTGAGGAGGCAAAAGCTTTCTTTGAATTAACCTCCACACTCCTACAGTCCCAGATACTGTCACAGGCCAGACTTAGTCTCTTCTCACTGATTCACAAAAGCGCAGGACAAAGACACTTGCGTTAAAGGCACACAAATAGCTGGAGCAGAAGCCAATGTACCACGGTTGCCCAAGACTACTGTAAACACACCCCTCACCTCTGAGCTTGCTTTGATGAACAGCCACTGCATGTCCTATCACATCTA
>NW_010533842.1:71371-84211 GCF_000687285.1 Phaethon lepturus
TTTCGTAGTGAGTAAAGAAAAGAAAACCCATCAGAGTCATTGATCTTCAGGCAGATAAGCAGTCATGCTGCACAGAGAACTACACGTCTATGTTAAAATAAGGCACTGCTTTTCTAGTGTGTTGCCCCACACCATGCAAAAACCACTGGATATCTGGTATTAGGTCCACCAGGCAAAAGGGAGCGGTATGTGCAGACCTGTACAACTAACACAGATCAGGGCCCACATCTAACAGGAATGTGAGTGTCCTCAGGTCTCAGGAAGCTAAGAAGCAATATTCACCTCTTCTGAGCTCAAAAGAGTTTCCTGTGAAAGAATAAAAATAAATTTCTTTGATTGCTCACACACACAGCGCAATGAGTGCCATGCCCTACAGCACGATGAGGGGAACATAAATGCCAAAACAGCAGCTAGGCAAACCAACACGACCCGATTTGGGAAGAACTAAAAGTAGAAGTTATTTTAGAAATGTTTTTCAGTTAAGTAATAGTGTTACTTTTGTTTACGAAACGCTTTAAACGTTACATTAAAAGGCGCTTATGAAATGCTTTAAAACCCGTGGGCAAACAGCAACAAGCAGAGTGGCCTGAGCCGGTGCACCAGGCGTAGCCCCCGGCTACGGAGCACCTTGGCTTCACCTCCTCCCGACCTCGTCTCTCCTCTCAAGAGGGACACACAGGTCTTTCTGATACTCAGGCTGGGCTGGGGCTGGAAGAGGGTGCAGGGAGTGCTACCTGGGGAGGCACGCGCAGCGGCAGGCGTGCGGCCAGCTGGCGGCAGAGCCAAGCTCTGCCTCCTCCTCCTCCCTTCCCCTGGGTGGTACCTGACAGAGCCGAGTGGCGCGAAGTTTTCTGGAGAAGCTGGGAGTTGCAATTACGCGTTACAGAGGCATCTAAACCACCTAGCGAAGTGTATTTGAAACGGAAAGTACCTTGGAACTGAATCCAAACCAGTTATTATCACGACCACATTTTTAAAAAGAACTTGGTCATATCAAAATTAAACTTGTGGCCGACTGATGTGCTTTGCCTATGTGCGTGCTTACTAAGATTAAAATCAGAAGTGGCTCATGTCTTGGGAAACAGAAGAGCTACTTCCCACTTGAGGGTTCAAACCACTGATCCTCCTCCTGAAGCACTTACATTTTGCAAAAATATCTCAATGTTTAGCAGATCAGGAGCTGAAATGCCATTGCTCCTCTCCAGCACACATCCCAGCTACTCGTCAAACAGGACGAAGCCTGACACTTTCTCTGACTCCAGCGGTCAGAGAGAAATTTCACATTTATACAAGGTGAAATAGCTTCATCAGGAGAGACCCACTAGCACGTCCCAGACCACGCTGCTACCCAGGGATCAGCCTGAGAGGTGGGAAGCAGAGGGCAAAACCCATGCTCCAAAATGGCCAGAGGGCTGCTTTGCAGGAAGGTTGGCTGAAAGACAGCTTGCTGCCTCTGACGGTAACTCTCCTTCCAACCAGCTCTCCCTGGTACCTGCCTGCTCCCCGCTCCTCCTCCTCCTGCTTACCTGGCTCTGGCCCTTGTCAGACCTCTGCACCCGCCGCTTCAACCCACTGAGTTTGCAGGGGAGGAAAAAAAAGAAAGTTTTCTCCTTAATTAGCTTCATTAAAGGCTCCACCAAGTGCCGCTGCCAGCACAGGGGTGGGACGAGTGCTATGGGGCTGGAAGGGAGGGCTAAGGTGGTGCAGGGGAGGAGGAGGAGCAAGCCTCCCCCTTGTCAGCAGCACCCAAGTCTTCTTCACCGCTCCCAGGACCACACCTCTAGAAAGATGGGCCAGATCCCACACAGAAGGTAACTGCCCTACCCCAAAAGAGGAGTACAATAGGGCGTGAAGGAACAGTATGTCCATCTTTTTTTATTATTATTTTCTTTTTTTAATGGTTTCTTTCCCATTTACCTCTCTAACACTCACAACAAGGAGCGAAGAGTATGTTCATCTTTTTTTATTATTATTTTCTATTTTTTAACAGTTTTTTTCCCTTTTTGCTCTCTAACACTCCCAGATGAAAGTATTTCTTCATGGAAACTTGTTAATGCATATCCAAACTGCCATCCCCCACTTTTTTTTTTTCCCCTTTTAATCACAGAGATCTATTTACAAATTAGGGTTGATTTCAACAGTGTCAGCTAACCAGAAATGACAGCTTTTTTGGCAAAAACCCACTTGCTGGGGGGAAAAATAATATTGCCAACTCTGACAGCAACTCATGTACTGCAATGGGTTTTCACACCTACTATGCTTCTCCCCCCTGCCTCAGCACTCTATAGATACATCATTAACCCACACAGGGTTGCCCTAAATATACAGTTTTCAATTCTCATGCCTCCTCTGCTGTTTATTCCTCAAATATCCATGCCATCTTAAAATGAGGCATTTTTTCCCTCCATAGTTGTAAGAATTCCAAATACAAGTATTTCTTTAATTTCCCTAGCACTGGAGCTTGGAGCAAATTTAGTTGCTCTGTTATTTGGTTTTCCACATTTATGAGTGCATTTTTTAAAGGTATTTAATCTCATTTCTTTTCCAGTATAAGCTTATTACTAGCCAAGCGGCTAAGCAGCAAGCACATAGCGTTGCCACGTGGGAGATGAAATGATATGACCACAGCAGGTCCAAAATACAGCTACAAGGGCATAGCAACCTCTTGGAGAAAATGAATCACCCTCACAAAGACTCCCTGGGAATGTTTTTTAGGAGTGGCAGAGTTAGTGGCTTTGGAGAAAGTCAATCACTTCCCTTCTGTAACAGCACAGGCTGCCAAAGTTTGCCACAAGGTATAACTGGCTATCCTCAACGTAGCAGAATACGTAGGAAAAGGCATTCATCAGTTATGCTAAGCAGTTACAAAACTGTACACGAATGTATACAAACTATTACCAGCTAAGTTACATGAAGCCAGTGATGTAAAGTAAATTCTGTTTTGCTTTCGCCTGGTGGTTGTCACCAAGCACCAGGCAGGGTATTGCCGTGTGACTCAGTGCTGAAAATTTCCACTTTCCAAGCACCTTCTTAATTTTAGCTCACTAATCCTCATAGTACTCTAGAAAGATAAATAGAGTTAGTCAATTTTTAAAAACAGGGAGGTGACAGCATAAACATTAAGGTTTTTAACTCCAGGTATGTACCTTGAGCCAAACTGTGCTTGATTTTTGAAAGAGGTCACTCTCCGCTGGTACTAACTGACTTTCAAAGGCACTGCCTTAGAAGAACAGGCTCAACATGGACAAGCAACTGTCAGAAATTATTTTTGAGAACAGTGGTCTTAAGAGTGAATCACTCAACTCTACCAAAGGAGACAGAACAGTATTAAACACTGGATGTGAATTTAAGAGTCTCTGGCCTCCAAATCCTTGCTTGGATCATTAAATACCCCCTCTTCTTATCTAAAATCTTTTTCAATTCCTGAGTGAGTAACAGGACACAGAACAGTTAAACCCCTTATGATTATCTATTAATGCAAAATAATGCCATTTCCTTCTGTTTCCATTTGAACCTGATCAGGTGATCAGACACTAAGCACTAAATTCAATAAACATGAAAGTCCTTCTCACAAAGCTTAATTTAGAACTATTTGTTCCCTTTCAGAATAAAATAAATCTTCCTTAGTTGCTTATAGGCACGAAAGCAAATATACTATGTCCCATTATCCACTCGTGCTTAGAGTGTAATAAATACTCCAGTAATTTCCTATTATAATGGAATATTTGCACAGGTTGCAAATTTATCCCAGAGGAAGGAGGCATCTAGTGAATGGACACATACATTTATCATAGTGAATACTCTAGGTAATGCTGGCCTATGACATCAAGCCAACAAGCTGAATGATAGCCCTGGTATAATTATGTAATTAATTGGCTCTATCATAATTTTTGTTTTATGACACTAACTTTTATGTGCCACTAGTCAATTTAATGGCATTTTAAATTGAACTAAGGCCCCTGAGAGAGATGCTACTTACTGTACCACAAATTTGTATTCAGATTTCTTTTAATTTCAAAAGATGACCTAATAAAATTGCTTTATAATTAAATCCATTCTAACAACTTCTCCTGTGTGATTCTTTTTCTTCTCCCATTTTTAATTACGAAAAAAAATCCAATCAGAAAACACTCACCACCGTAATTATATACAAAAATCATCGACCCCTTTTTGTACCTCTTGCAGCTCTCCTCGCGCAGCAGTGCGCCCTGGCTAGCTTTCCTGCAGAATTTTACTAGCATCCCCCAGAGGTCCAGCGAGGAAACTGCACCTTTACTCTCAAGAAACTAGAGTTAAATTTGCTTCTATCTTGCTTGAGAAATAGTCAAGGCGTGGGAAGGAAGGGGAGCAAATCCCCACATACTTTCTATTTCAGACCGGCGTTTGTAAGTATTCTGGCAGCACAAGATGTATTTCTCACGTGCAGTAAGATCAGCTACAGGAAGGGGAGCGTGACCACGGCTCTCCTCCACCCAGCGCGGCGGTGCCCCTCTACGTGCCACCTCCTATTTCCAGCTGAAAAGGCAACTCAGCAAGTGAGCACTAGCACCTTCCTGGGGGCTGGGGAGACGTGGTGTCATCCAGGAGCAGTCCTTACCACGTAGGCTTTTGGCACCTTCCTTGCCTGGTGCTCCTGATGTGGAAACCCACCAGGATCTCACCCTGACATAGCACTGTTAGGATATGTCCTCCATTCAATGTTTAATACAGTGGTATTACATTGAGTAAGAAATATAAGCAGGTAGTAGCAAAACAATTCCAATCAAAGCCGTTTTCATAGGCTTTCTTCTCCACAGTAATTGGCTCTATCCAACGGGAACATGGTAATACCATTGGGCAGGAGCAGAGCAAAATGACTCCTTTCTGAGGTGATGATGATTATTGCGTTTAAGGGACCCTGAATGTATGCAGTACTCTACCATACATAAAGCATGGTAAACACAAAACAACACTTCAGTCTCTGAAAGTCATCACATCGTTTCAACCACCAATGCCTGGGAAATGGATGTACTGGAGATACCTGAGACCACAGAACAGTTAAAAGAGCTCTTGATAATACTGGATGGTGCAGCCAAACAGATTAAAAGAATATAATTTCCCTGCAGAAATGATGATACTCTGTTCCATTTCTACTTTCTAGAAAATAATAAAATAGCAGACAGACATGGAGCATAAATGGAACTTAAAACAGTATTTGCTTGGGTTTCTCTCTGAGGCTAGCACAGAATTTTAAACATAATTGAGTTTTAAAAAACAGTGATATTGGAAGTGAGATGGAAGTAATAAAATTATTGACAACGTCTTACCATTTGCTGTGTTCTTTTTGAAGTTATCTAGAAACTCTTCCAGGAGCTGTGACTGGTTTGGAGGGGGCAACAAACTCCTGGGGTCCCTGGAAATGTCACCATCTGACCAGGATGCACATAAGGGTTGCTGGGTCTCATAATGGTTCATTCTCAGAGTGAGCATTACGCTTCTCTCCGAAAACAGTAACTCCATCTGCCTGAGGTCAAGATCGGACACAGCCTCTCCATTTATGCTCAGGATTTCATTGCCTACTCGGAGGCCTGGGAGCATGTGAAAGAAAAGAAGAAAAAAAATGAGGGAATATAAAACGTAAAGGGTCACAAACCAAACCTTTTGCTGATTCACCTTTTATTTAAGTTCTAATTCAAATAGCCTAATCCTAAAACAAGTCCATCAGAATCGATGTGAGCTTTATTTGTGTTTATACAGATCGACCGCATGCTTACTTAGGTAGGTGTTGCACATAGTACAGCAATTGAGTTGTTTCTTTCTAAAGATGCTACAGAATTTGGTGGGTGGGAGGGCAGCACAACTTTCAAGAAGATTAGAGTAGAGGCAGCTGTCACAACTTGGTGCTGTACACTGGTGGTATCCATAACACGTATTTCATTATCCGAGAACAAGGCACTAGTCACGTAGATCAAATCATTCAGGCAAAACTGAAACAGCAGCGGATGGAGTCTTCATCAGCTTTTGTATACATCGAAACAGTGGCAACCGCTGCCTTTCAAAGTTAGCAACAACCAAGTGGTCATTACCCTCAGGTAGCAAATTAAACTCTCCGTTTTTCTGGGTTTGCCTCTCTGCTTTTCAGCAAGCAGAACTGACGTGATCCTGCTGTGCTGATGGAGAGCACGGTTTCTGAGCAGCACAGTAGAGAAGGTGCTCGCAGAAATGTACACAGAAAACTGTTTTGGGGCTGGAGGCTGCTTTTCATTGCCAGCAAAAGTGGAAGTGATCAGTCTTGGAGACTGACCAAGCCCATGAGGTTCCCCACTGTGAGATGAACTCTTTCTCCAGCCTGTTCCTCTGTTGAAAAGCACTTGGTCGGAGGGCTGAACGCAGGCTTTGTCTCCGAGGGTGAACCAGAACACTCCTCACTATACTGAAAGGATAGTTCAGTTACTCTGCGTACCTTACCTTTCCTAATATCACATACTTTCCATGGTCTTCAGGAAAGAAAACTATGAATAGTAAAAGCCAAGAACCATTTTAGACAGCAATACTAAAGCTCCTTCATGTTTTGGGATTTTAAAAAGATAATGAAGTACAGTGTTAAGCATAATACAACACAGTACCTTCTTTGTATGCCAGTCCATCATGGAGAACATCACTTACAAATATACGGGTGAGATGCTGGTTTTCATCAACTTCTGCTGTGACAGCAAAACCTGAAGTAAAAGAGGCTTAAATCAAATAAACTTTCTCAGAAACCTTTCCCTTTTATTTTGTATATTCAGTAGACTCTATACAACCAGAGGGAGAATACTTCTTGTGAGAACACACCCAAGGAGCACAAAGAAATTAATCACATTGTTTCCCAGTCATTGTAAGGCCTATTAAAGTTAATAGGACTTTTCAACTTCCGGGAAATGTCATGCTGTGCTGTAAAAAAAAACAAATTAGATTTAAAAAAAAATATTGCCTACCTCCCCCCACATGACATTTCAATAGCACAGCTCATTGTTATGGTAAGACTTCTGCACTGTGTCCATCAGACACAGGTGTCCTGAACAGACCCAAAACCTGAAACCCTGAAGCATAAGGCAGCAAATCCATATAGACCAGTGAGTGAGATAGCCCAGCTGACAGACTTGCAGCTGGAGAATAGCGCAGAGCTGCCTTACAAAGGTATCTTTGCAAGGTATATAACTACTCCTAGGCATAACCACCTCCCACAGGTAAAAAGCCTGTCAGAACTGGTACCAAAGGACACTCTGTTGATACCGTGCCAACAGAGGAACCCACCACCAAAAAAAAGAAAATAAAATGCAGAACTTGACCATGGTCCAACTGAGACTGATTGTATTAACTTTATTTATTATTGTATTTATTATTGCAAAGGAAATTTGTCTTCTGACAATCCCACACTTAATTATTTGGCCAGCACAGCAGAATTAGAAACTGGAGCCTTCCCAAACAGAGACGTAAGACACATGCTGGCCAGTGTAAAACAACCAGTTTAGGTCCTTGTTATAATGCCTCCAGTCCTTTGCAGACTCAAGATTTTGAGCTATCAAGGAGGGCTCTACCTGCTCTAAGAGACAGAAAACTCCTGAAGAGAGGAAGTAAGCAATTAGAAGAATAAAAAGAAAATTTCCTGAGTGCTGTTTTCGTTAAACTTACCAAAATCACTTATGTTTTCAGTCTTTGTAAGATGAACGTGATGAACATTTAATGGACAAATTTCTATTTCATCATATACCTGTTAAAAAAAAACCACAACATAATCCAATTATGAAATTGCAAGCACCAAACCCTGAAGGTCCAGCATGGGAAATAAGCACAACATTCTTTGCATCAATGAAGAGCCAAAGCTAGCTGTCTTTACACAGAGAACTGTGTTCCTGTGCAAGCATCATTGGTATTAGTGGGACTAAATGCAGAGCAAGCTAAATATAGAAAACCCAGCCTGGAGTAGAGACTGACACTTTGATTTTGTACCAGAAGCCCCAGTTAAATCTTCAAACAGTTCCTGAAGAGAGTGTTTGTAGTGCCTAGCCACCTGAACGTCTGCATGGGCATGGGCTGTGTGAACGAGGATGGCAGAATGCAATCCAAGAACAGCTTTAAAGTCTTATTTTAGATCTGAATCACACATATTCGTAGGTGATAATTCAACTGTAGCTACAGACATCATGGAGCTTTATCTAAAAGGAGTCACACTTTCCTGGTCTACTATGTATTCATATGGTTCAGGAGCACAATACTCGGTATTTTCATCAACCAGTCTTCTGAGTTGTAGGCCATAGTTTCTTGGCTCCAGCTGTTTCATCTAAGGAACAAAGAGAATGGGGTTTGGAATTTGTTATTTATTTCCAGTATCCCAGAAGACAAAGAAGTGACACACACACACACAAAAAGCTCTTTAGGAATCATGCAAAAGCAATCCTCAACAAGTCTTTTTCTAACTATTTTTGTGGTAGACAAAAAAACAAAGCTAGCTGCATTGCTTAAAAGACAGGGTTCAAGTGCAATTTCCATTTTCCCTTACAATCCTCCCAAATTCTTTCATGAACACTATGTCTTGGCTATTAGATTAACTGACCACTGCTATATGTTTCCGAAGATATCACACCTGTTTTCTGTCCTTTTGAACCTTACAAACATCTTTTTCTGCGACTACTTTTAATGACTCAGTTCTGCTCACCAACTTTTTCTTCTGATGTAGAAAATGTATATGCATGTTAGAAGAGGAGATGGGAAGCAGGCTCCCTCAGGGTTTGCCTTTATTGGTTTTTATTTTTATTGCTGGGTTTTATCTATGATCAGAGAGTTTCACCTATTTTTTTTCACCACGTGAGGTCAAAGCAAAAATCCTGTCTCAACAGGAAGTCAAAGGGAAATAGGAACATTCCCAAAGGATATTAGCCTGAAAGTGTTGAGCCCCTGATGAGAGTCTCTCTGAAAATCAGGATGCTGGTGAGACCACTGCACAAAACATTTCATTTTAGCATATTAATAGAGCAACATTTCTAAAACGGGCAGAAGCAACATTTCTAAAAGAGGAGGAATGACTGCATGCCTGAGGGTTATTTAACCTCTTTAATGCATCTCTGCAGCTTACAAAATCTGCATCTGCTGAGTAACTAGTAATTACCTTAACAATTTATTATGTGTAACAGTTTACAAGTTGCATGTGTTCTGTACCCTGAACAATTTTATTCAAATGCACATTTTTTTCTATATGCGCTATCCAAAAGCCTCAGATCGAAAACAGGAATGAGAAAAGTATAAACCCCATAAAGCATGAATGAAGGGAAAAAAAAAACCACCCCTTTGAACTTCATCCTTATACACATAACATTCAAACATGTTCTGTTAAGAAGAAAGATTCCTTACACTCACCAGAGCAGAATGAAAATGTAATAAGGAAAAGAACCAGGATAGATGAGCATAAAGTATTCAGCATTAGAGAATGCTTATGAAAAGCTTTACACACAGAATAGAAAGAAAAAATAAAACAGAAAAATGTTTAAGAAAAAATTCAAATAATTTAAAACTAAATTTTCATGCGATACAGACAATGAAAATTAAAAGTCAGCTTTACAATTACAAATATTTTGGAATGATGGAGTAAGAGAGGTAAGGAATTTCCTTTTCAACTTAATTTTACGTTTATAAATTTTATTTCCTCTTTCAGGGGTCTTGCCTGTCACTTGTCAACTACTTCCAAATGTTTCAGCTCTACCGTGCCATCTGGTGGTCAAATAATGCCTCAGACAATCCCTTTAGCCTGACTAGGTACAGTGAATTTTTAAAATGTAAAGCCAGGCACTAACCTGTTTCTCCAGTATTCAGTCTCCAGCAAAAGCAACTAGAAGATAATTCCTCCTCTGTGGTGCCACGGAGATGCACTGTGACTTAGCTAAATCAGTGTGCTTATTTTGATTTAAAAACTATAGCTCACTCTGTATTTTTAAAGACTGGTGTAATTTAATAATTTTTGTTTGTTTATGACATTACCAGGTGCAAAGAGCAATTGAATTGGTTCCTTTCCTCCATGGGAAGCCTCAAAAATCATTAACTTCAAGCCACCTGAATGAGCTCACCTGAATGTTCACATTAACCTATGCCAAAAGCTACAGCTGGATTTTGTACAGAGCAGGAGTCCTTTTTGCCCATTTTTCCCTTTAATTTGTGAAGTAAATAAACTTTATTTACCAGTTGTCAGAAAACAGAACTTGGGAGTAAAAAAGTTAGTTGTTCCAAAAACCTTGTTTCCACAATTTAACTGACTTGAATCGTGAAGCTAGAGCTAAATTCAAGCACTGACACACGTGGAGACAAAGGTGCTAGGTATGTTGTGATGTTCTAGAGGTGCTGGTCTTTTGGCTGTAGTTAAAATTGGTATTTCTACTTTACCTTCAACTTGTGACTCAGTTTTCTGCCCCAAGATCTATAGCAATCCCTCTCAAAGGAAATTCCATCTCAAGGAAATGCACTCTTTAAACTTCACTAGTAGAGCTGGTATTTACTGAAAAGCTTAAAAGGGTCCTTTAAGAAGCAAACACATATGACAGACTTTGTCATAGCAGTCTTAAATATCTTCACCACCTGGCATTAACTCGACCAGTCACCGTTACTCCTCTGTGACTAATTTGCACAGAAAACTGGGTTCGCTGCAGTGACAACATAGAGCGGACACATGCTGAGATTTTTCAGGGGCTGACTACCCGGCAAACCGTCACCGCTCTCTAAGACATTGTGTGCTGTCTTGACCAACGCTTCTTGGAAACTTTTCCACAACCCTGCTGCCTTGGCTACAATACGTAAGTAACTAAAGGAAACAGAGCAATGTGCCTTAACACATGACAGGGAGATGCTGCTGTTATGCTCTCCCTATGTAGACATCCTCTGATACATTATGTTCCTTCTCAAGTCCAGAGCTATTAACAAGATGCAATTGTACACAAAAAACGAGTACCTTGCATGCCAAAGACAAAACATCTTCCACCCTGTGCTCTGGCTTGAGGGTCAGCGCCACTCCTTGGCCGTCATAGAAGTGAACATACGTCTGTGTTTCCCAAGCACTCTCCTTCGGGATGCTCTCTGGCACTGAGCAGTAGACATTCAAAAAGTCATCGACATGCTGCTGGAAACAAGGGAGAAATGTACAACATATGTGAATGCTGAAAAAAACCCCCAAAAGTACAATTACTTTGGCAGTTTGCGGTGGGTATGTATTTAGACTCAGTACCGTGTATTTCCCTATGGCAAGATAGGGACAAAGTTCCATTACCTGCTCTCATTCACTATCGAACACTTGATGTTCTTGAGAACAGGTTGTGCTTCCTCTGCATTCCCATTACGGGCTTTTATGCCTTTATCTTATATTAATTGTTGATTTAACTCGAAGTGAAAATATGTAGCTACCTAGTATTATATCACAGTGGGAATAAATTCTTGAGAAGAACCAAATACTACAATTTTACTTTATTAACAAATGCAAGAAAAACGGAATTACTGTAATTTTGACAGAAAATTATAATATAGTAAACTTCCAGCAGAGAGCACTGTGGAGCAAGGCTTACCATAACATAATAAAAGACTAAAGCAGGAATAAAGTGTTCCTATTTTATTTACAGTTTAAGAACATATTGTTCCATAGGTAGCACAGGGTATTTGCCTGTTTACGATTTTGCTTCACATTCACACTTGTTCCAAAGCCACTCCGCTTGATCAAATAACAACATCCACCCTGAATCATTTCCCTGTTGCGCTCTCACCCTTCATTTGCACACTTTCTCCTGCGCTGCACTTGAGGCTACACGTTCCAGATGAAGTCACACAAGGAAAAGAAAAACACTGAGAGCTGTTCAGAATTTGGAGTTTCACCTATATATTTGCACTTGCCTATTCAGCACGTCACTTAGATACCCACAGCGAGGCACTTAACTTTACGCAGATAGGGTCCCTCAATTCTCCTTACAGTCAATGGAAAGGGACAATAACCCTCTAAAGTGGCCGAACTGCCACCGAAGACACATCTTAAGATATGCTGAGCTGTTCTCAGGAGTGCCTACCTCCCTAACGCTTTTTTCTTTGTATTTTTATTTGTTTGTTTGTTTGGGGGGGGCGGGGGGGGTTGCTGCCTACACAAAGCCCCTTGATGATGTAATTCTTCCTCCTGGCTCTGCCGGGACACAAGCCCAGGGGTGCACTGCAATTAAAATGCTGCAGTAAAATCACTGCACAGGGACTGCTTCCCTTGCTGCAGGCAGCAAAGTTATTGACAACAATCTACCAGTAGCAACAGAAAGACCAATATTATTTTGTTTTTCCAAATAACAACTGTGGCTGTGAAAACGATGAGGTAAGCAATTCTATCGAGGTAATTACCAAGCAATGCAGAAATTCAGGTTGCAGCCAACCCAGAGTATGGCACAGTAATAATTTGGTGCCAGAGTAACATTGGTTTTGGTGGAATAATATTAATGAACTAATGGCATTGATGAATCTTGTATCTCTTGCTCAACTGTCCCTTTTAACTAGTTGAAAATGAAATTTCAATTAACATGTTCCATGGAAATCCCACGAAAATCCAGCAACTACTATACGTAACAGAAATCCTGTTACGCTACTGCAATTAATGAAGTGATGAAATCTACACCAGGTGAAGTTTCACCTCGCTGGTTGTGGTTCCAGACTGCTCCTAACACTAGTGTTGTTGAAGAAGGTAATTCCCACAGAAGCATGGTCCTCTCAGAAAGCACTAAATCAAGTGCCTGGGAATAAACGTTGACCTCCTTCCATGGTGTAAATAACAGAAAGGAGAAAGGGCAAGGCAGGCAGGCTGCGAGAGGTTAGCAG